>NC_037668.1:148624375-148841875 GCF_003255815.1 Theropithecus gelada
TTTTTGAGACGGAGTCTCGCTGTGTCGCCCAGGCTGGAGTGCAGTGGCACGATCTCGGCTCACTGAAAGCTCCACCTCCTGGGTTCATGCCATTCTCCTGCCTCAGCCTCCCGAGTAACTGAGGCTACAGGCACCTGCTACCACGCCCAGCTAATTTTTTTGTATTTTTAGTAGAGACGGGGTTTCACCGTGTTAGCCAAGATGGTCTCGATTTCCCGACCTCGTGATCCACCTGCCTCGGCCTCCCAAAGTGCTGGGATTACAGGTGTGAGTCACAGTGCCCTGCTGTACAGCTGTAAATTTCTTTGAAAACCCCCCACAGTTATGTCCCTGCTGTTAACCACAAAACCATTTTGTGTTTCAAATGTATCTTTTAGGTTTATGATATCTTGAATTTCCTTGTATGTCACGGCTGTATCTTCTAGCTACCATCTCTGTTTAAAAGATGGCTCATCTGCTCGTGCATTGGCACGCATGGTGACTTCACAGGATGATCTGGAACTAGTTAGCTCTGATGAACAGTTAGGGATGGCTGATGTTTGACAGAGGTTCTGATTGTTAGATGGATAAATATTCTCCTTTCCCATCCCTAACCTCTAGTTTTTGGGGCAAGGGTCGGGGTGGGGAAGTGAGTGGGCAGGGAGCAAATCATTTCATGACAGAGACACACCAAGGATGTCCATGCCCTTGTGATTGTTCCAGGAAAGCACCCCAAGGAAGGAGATTTCCAGAGTTGTTTGCATATGGGTGGAAATGACTTTGTAAATTGCAACTGATGTTATATACATTTCGCTTTTGAAGATTTTGCCCTCATTCCAAGTAATTCCAGAAATGGCAAAAACCCACCCTCACTCCAAAGGGTGATTTCAGTGTCTCCAGGCTCTACCCCTGCACTGAAGACCTGGCTTCATGGCACATCGAACTTCTCCCACCAGAAGTGGGAGTAACTTGAAGCTCCAGGAAAGTCCCTCTGGATGCCATGGAGGTGCAGATAACAGGAATAGCTTCCCTGAGAGGCTCTGGGAACCCTCCTCCTGGTGTCTGGTATTCTGCTTTCCTTCCTGTACCCTCCAGATGGGCCTTATCGGTTCACATGGTATTGCTATATGATTGCAGCTGATTCCATTTCTGAAATATATTAATGGAGAGGTAAATGGCAGGAAAATCTTAGGGAATCTTTTAGAGACACATTGGTTTTTGTTCAAGTTTGTGTACTTTTTGATAGTACATACATTAAATTAATATATTGCATTAGCTTCTTTTCTCCATTGTGAATGGATCTCGGCCAGAGTAGAAAAAAAGTAATGGTTTGATAAAAGGTAACAGATTTGGCTATTTTCTGTGCCTCCACACTAGATTAGCTTTCAGAAATGTGTTCATCCCAGCACACAAAAGGAATATTTATTTAGAAGACAACACTAACTTAAACTCTAGATTCCACTGGATTGTTAGTCTTCCTCCTTTCCTGCCTTCCTTCCATCCATCCTCCCTGCCTTCCTTCCTTCCTCCATCCCTTCCTTACTTTCTTTCCTCTTTTCCTCCTTCCTTCTTTCCAGTAGATACAGCTTGAGTGCCTATAATGGACAGGTATTGCTCCAGATGTGGGGGATGCCACACTGAACAAAACAAAGCATACATTGCTTCCTAAAGCCCTAGAAGGGCCATTTTACTCAGTCATGAAATGCTACAGTCACCAGACATACCTGTTGAGGTGCCAGGCAAGCACAGGGTCGATGCCACCATTAATCCAGCCTGGGCAACTGCTGTTGCTGCAGCCTTCCAGCCGTGAGGACCATGGGGAAAAACTCATTTGCCGTAAAGTACAATCAGCATTAAAAAAAGCGACCATCAGTAAATTTGGGAAATCTTAGTTTTAATTTCCTCACCTCACTGTGTGCAAATGAGCGACTTGCCGTTTGCATATGGGAATCCTGTCATAACAGTTTCAGGAAGTGATTTGTTAATAATCAAGTTCTCTGAATGGCCCTAAATCGGTAATTGATGTGGGTCTGGATAAAGCAACCCTTCCACCCGCCTATTTTGGGGACCATTTTTTTTGGCAGGGTCTGAGCCAGAATGAAAACTAACCATCAGAACAAAATTTAGGACAGCTGGGATGCTTTGCAGCAAAGACTTTTGGCTCCACAGTTCAAATAATCACAATAGCAGCTCAATTTAGCCTTTGGCTGAATGGCTTTGGCAGGGCACAATGAAAAATAATTATTTCATGGCCTGCTTATTTTTCCCTTAACCAATAAACTCTCAGACCTCTTCAGGCTTATGTAAATATTCTGCTGTGGATGAGGCCGAGCACACCATAATATCCCTATTTAGGAAATGGTTGTATTTTACCCTTGTGGGGTGGAAAGCAAAACTTAACAACTTTTTGCAGTATCTATTTAGAATGGGGAAAAGAAAAAAGATGGGAGGACATTTAAGAGCTGGAAAGCGAGCCCATAGTCACAGCTGCAGAGGGAAAAAGTTTAAGTCCCAGGCCCTCACTTAGAAGACAGGGCATTAGGATGGGTTATTTTAACCGATGTGGAAGGAGCAATATTGTGCATAAGTGTAGTGTAATGTCAGCAAGAGACAATGGTTCAATCCTTCGTAGCTGTAGCTTTTTAGACTGTATAAAACAGTTCTCAAAACTTTTTATTAAGTGCTTGCCTGATTTGCTCTCATTACATTCAATGTGCTGTAACTCTCTGTCCCTGTTTCATAAGTCCTTGCTTTTGCCCTGGGTGATTTGAATGGAGTCATGGAGAGGTGGATGGGATAAATTAAGCATGGCAACAAGCCTAACAGCTACCCTAGACCTGAAGCCCTTCAAGGTTTTTGCTCAAATCCCATCAATCTCCTGTATTTTATATCTGCCTTTTCAGGTCAGCTGCATCTTAGTGCAGGGCATCTGTGCCACTTGATGACCAATTCCTATTCAATGAGAGTCCATGGCTTTGCAGCTCAGTTGGTCAAAGCAGAGTGTTAATGAGATCGGTCATGGGTTTGATCCCTGCAGGAGCCAGTTAACTCCATTCTGTCCCATTAACCCCTGCCAGCTGCCTTAGGTCACGGGTGGAATGGGGTGAGAGAGTGTGAATGGCTCACCACAAACCATCCCCTCTACGGGGCAACCAGTTAGTCCCACTAACAGTGGGTCCGGAGTGTTGTCTGTGAACGTGAGGAACAGCAGATGGGTCATTAGAAACAGAGAAACTACCATGAGCCTAATGCTACTTCCTCTCCCTTTTGTGTGAGTGAATGTATCTCTCTCTGTCCCTCTCTCTCTCTCTCTGTGTGTGTGTGTGTATATGTATGTGTGGCAGGGTTGGGGGGTTCTCCTAATATGAAAGGGTAGCCTTTCTTTGCTTTGCAAACCCTGTACCAAATCAAGCTCATACTATGAGCCTCATGATCTGGGTTTAATGAGTGGCATTTCTTCTCAAAGTATCTTTAAAAAAATTGGTAGTCATGTCATGCGTCAGGATGAATTTCTAAATGTAAATGAGATTCTCTCAGTAATTTATTTACATTTGTTTTCAGCACAACAAATGAGACATCACGTAGCTTCATAATTTTCCATGACCGAGTCACCAGCATGCAGTGTGTAATTTACCATGATTTAAGATGCTTATCTGTAGATTTTTCAACAGCACCTTATAAGTCTTAAACAAGAGAAAGACCTCCTCTGTCCCATTTCACTTCTTGTTCTACTTGTCCTTGCTCCCCTCGAACAAGTGTCCTGGGCCCACTAAAATCTGTAATTGTGCTTTCATCTTTGGAGGATTTTGTGTGGAGGGTAGAAGATACTGGTCATTTCTCCATTTCAGGTAGGGCTATTATCAAGACAAAGCTCTGATATGAAGGAGAGGAAGGCAGTATTTCTCTTTGGATATTAGAATGTGTGAATTCACATAAGTTACCTTTCAAGACTCAGTTTCTTCATCGTAAAATGTCGTGGTAGATAATCCCTACAGTTAAGCAATAGCACTCTAGGCCAAGGCAGAAGATAGACTGTGTCTGATGGATAAGTATTTTACAAACTCCACCCAGAAGTTCTGCTAATTTGTCATATTTTACTGGAGTTTTCCTACATTTTTATTTTTAAAATATGGTACTGTGATATCAGCTCTCCTTAGTGGTTAATTCATTGTCACTGAAGTACTATTTTTCCCCAGGATTATTTCATGCCTCCTTATTTATTTGAGCAAAACCATGTGAGGGCATACCAGGACCTTTGTGATTTAGGGAAGAGGAGAAAAGGGAGAGTGTTCTGTTACTTATTCTGTGACTTTGACTGAGCGTGTGGCTGAAGGTCCATGGCAAGTAGTATTAGGGATACCAGAGTTCAGGTCATTTTATCTGGGTACCTGATCCTCGGGTAAAAAAGTACCATACCCTAACTCTAAGCAGTCACCCAAATCAGTACATGAGAAATACTTTCTAATTAGAGCTAAGATGTAGAAAGAGATTTTTGAAATATGTTCTCTAAGTGAAAATTTTTAGTTTTGTTCAATAAACAAGAGCTTTCTATGAGACAGACACTATACTGGTCATAGAGCATGAATAAGATAAGACAGAGCCGTTCTCACCTGGAGATGACTCTGCTCTTCCTAATGTAAAAAGAAACCTGGTTTCTATAAAGACAAAAATGATAAGTGGAAGAAAAGAACCAATATGACAGGCTCAGTGTTTCCTAATACATAAAGTATCTTTAATTATTCATCCCAAATACCCTTGGAATGTACTAGTTAGTAGTGTCTCTGAATAGTATCTGAGTCCTTCAGACGTGTTTCGGTCCTTGCAGGTTTTCCTATCAAGACTATCCTTGCACACTCTAAGCATTTTTCTTCCTGGAACATTTTTCTCCTTACCATGGATATGCTTGTGCGGTAGACGCCAGGGATTTTCAGACATTGTCATGTAGAGCAAATGTCACCAACACATGAAGTAACTCCCCTGGAAGTGGTGGGAAAGTCATGCCTTTATGAAAAATTCTATGGACCTAAGTCCTCTCTCTGCATTTTTCTCTCTCTGAAAGCTTTCCAACTTGAAATCAAACTCTTGTTGGTTAAATTCCAATCTTCGTCTAGTGCTAGTGATACCTGCTTGAATGCTTTGTATTTCTAGTTTTAGGAATATACTAAGGTAAAAAGCAGAGAATTTTGTTCAACTTGAACACCAGACTGTTTAATAGTTCTTCCATGAGAACTACAGTTAGAGAACAAACCTAAATTTTATCTGAGAAATAAAAGACATCTGAACTTTTCTCCAACTTTAAAGTTAGTGAGTGGTGGCTTTTCATATACCTTGAACATCTGTAGTTTTGATGAAAAGTTATAGGAAGCACTTTTATTCATGAAGCAGATGCTCACTAAGCACTCGCTTTGTAAAGTGCCTGTGCCAGTTTGCGGTACCAAGGATGCCTATTTAAGAGTCTGAGAAGGGGAGTACATGTATAATTATAGCAAGTAATTGTGCCACAATGCAGTCCACGTGGCAATGTGATAAGGGCATGATGGCCACCGGCTAAAGACAGCATGAGTGTTAGAAGAAATGTGGAAAGGACAGGGTGGACTTCAGAGATGACATTTTTTTTTGAGAGGATGAACAAAGAATGAGTAATAGTTACCTGGCAGACCTAACTGGGGAAAGACAGTCATAGCAGAAGGGACGGTGTGAGCAAAATGCAGAGGTAAGAAATTGTATATTCACTTGTATATTCACTGTGAAATTGTATATTCACAAATGCAAGTCATTTGGCTGGCCTGGAATATGGGCTTTGTGGATGGGGAAGGAGGGAGCTGAGCAGCAAAATGAGGCTGGAAAGAGAGGCAGGAACCAGCTCAGAAAAGGCTTTGTGCACGATATTAAAAAAGTTAGATCTTGTTGAGTAGAATTATGGCAGGGCATTGAAAGATTTTAGCAGAAAGGTGTCACATCTCAATTTTCATTTTAAGAAGATCTCTCGCTGCTGGGTGGAGGATGGGTTGGAGGGAAATGGGACCAGTCTAGGACACTGTCATCGTATTTGGGAGTGTTTGTCTTCCTATTATGCTTGAAAACTTGTCCTAGCAATGTGGAGACTGGAGAGTATTAAAAGAAGGGCAATGGAATGATAAGTTAAAAAAAAAAAAAGTTGAGGTATTAGATTAGGAAGGAAAGTGAAGTGAGAATAATTTAATTGAGATGCAGAATGGCTAGGAAGACATTTAATAACCATTATTTCCATAGTAAAGTGTGGTTCGTATGTTGGTTTATTAGTTCAAATGCAATATCTATTTATCCATAATTCTGAATTGTTGCTGGTTTTTATTTTTAAATTCATTGTATACATTTGGCCACGAAACTTATTTGGCAGCAGAATCTGACCTTGACTGACAGCAGGCAATTTATATTCTTTTGTTTATTCCACTAAGTGTCAATATTCATATCTTTTGCTGCAGGAATATTAACGTGTTTGATTATGGCCCTGCTGAGGGGTTATGCAATCGATGGTGTGTGCCTTTTGTTATTGCTGTTTCTGCTACTGCTGCCTCTATGAACTATTACTGTCAACTAACATTTATATAGCATAATAGAGTTTTCAGGATATTTAAGAATTTTTTATTTTAATTGATTTTTTCCCAGAAATCTTATGGGGTAGATACTATTGTTACTTCATTACAAACACATGAAGAAAACTGAGGCATAAAAAAGTTAGGTGACTTGCCTAAAATAACAAATTTGAGAAGGAGTCAACCTGGAAATTAAACTCTAATTTTCCCTCTTTCCATGACTTTAAACAGGATAATCAAAAATGCCCTGAGAGTGAACACTGCGAACCGTGGAGTGGTTTTCTCCCTTTTTTTTTTTTTTTTTTGGAGTTCTGTAGATTCTCTTTTCTCCAGGGATCTTGTAAATAAAAAATCAAGCTAGATTCAGATGTGTCTGATGTGACTCAGATATGATCCGGTCTGACAGCAGCATGAATAATAACATTTTCATTTATTCTCAGTGTGAATGAGGCTGAGAGGGGTTGTTTTTATTATATTAGGTTTTCCGCATTTGTGTATTGGTAACTTTCACTGTAATGTATTGCATTTTCCCCCTCCCTGGGTAGAAGCTGTAGTGAAAAGACTAGTGTGATGGCCATAGATTACACTTTACTCCACAAGATAGTACAGCTGTAGAGCTGGTCATTGGATAAGCTAACTGTCTACAGTTCTAAAATAAGAAGCTTTTTACTTGTATATCATAGCAGAGCATTCTGTCCCAACTTCTGATCTATAGCATGCTTATTGCTGAAGTCAACATCCTAACGCTACCAAAAAGTAAAGCCCTACATCACTTATTGATTTGCAGTCTGTTAAAAAGTGACAACAGGCTTTTCAGTTATGTCTCTTAGTAAAAGAGTTTACCTATTGGATTTTCAATTGTCCTGTATTGCATGAGGATAAACTGTATGGACGTATGCCTAGATATATAGGCATCAGATATTCTAATTGACAATTACAGTTTGCAAGTGAATTACATAAATACTCATTGCTTACCCCAGATTAATAATTTAATGCCATTGGCCAAATTGGATCCATTTATAGCAAAATATAGCAGAACACCTAGCTTTAGAGATGTGATCAGCAAAGCCAAATAGAGGAGATATAAGGAAAACTCTTTTGAGGGTTCTTTTCCTGAATTTGTAGGTATGGTTACTCCTACAAATTCAGTTATAAATTTGTTACTTATTGTTACAAATTTATTACTTATCAATGTACTCATTTATAAGTGTATGGCTACAGGGAACAAATGCTAAAACAGGATTTCCAGCCCAGAGACTTCCCCCCAGTGATGATAATGACAATGATGATGAGGATGATGATGATAACTGGCAGTAGAAGTTGGAGAATGAAGGAAGGAAGGAGAAGAAAGATGAAAACAATAATAATAACTTAGATTTGGAGAGTAGTTTATAGTTTTTCTAAATGCTTTCTGGGTTGTAAGGGAGGCAGGGTGTTGTTTTAAAGATGAGATGGTCTCAACTAAATTGTTACTTGCCCAAGATCACATGTGAGATCACATGAGAAGCCAAATTCCAGCTCATCTGACTCCGAATTTAGTAATTGTCCCATTATACAATCTTCACAAAAAGGAAACGACACTTGTCTTCATTAAAAATATATGAATAATGTTATATTTGTGATGAGTAATCTGCAGAGCATCTCAGTCTACATTATGATAATATATTCTCAGCACTTTTAAACATTTTCTTCAATTGAATTTTATTCTCACACTATCACTTGCTTCTTTTCCTAACCTCTTTTATTTTGTTCATCATTTTTCTCTGTTCTAAGATCTCCCTTCCATTCTCCTCCACCAATCAGCTATAAGAAGGGGAAGGTAACATCAACACAAAATTTCCAGGCACATTTCTTTCTCATTTTAAATCTAGTCCCCCCCTTTCACCTGAAATCAGCAGTTCGAGACCAGCCTGGTCAACATGGCGAAATCCCATCTCTACTAAAAATACAAAAATTAGCGGGGTGTGGTGGCATGCACCTGTAATCCCAGATACTCAGGAGGCTGAGGCAGGAGAATCATTTGAACCCGGGAGGTGGAGGTTGCAGTGAGCCGAGATCATGCCATTGCACTCAGCCTGGGCAATAAGATTGAAACTCCATCTCAAAAAAAAACAAAAACAAAAACAAAACAAAACCTAGCTGTTCCCCCTCATCCCCCACACAAACAAAATCTCAGGTTCCTGAAATATCAAACCATGCTTGCCATACATAATTAACATCCTCACAAATCTCTTGCATCTTATACAGGTATTTTCAGGAGGTGAGAAAATATGATGGAGTACACAATTTTAGTTAATTAAGGAAATTTCCATGTATCAAGATGACATAAACACTTAGCGCTCCTGTATAGAGAAAAACAACCCTATAAACCTCCTCCAATGGAATAATGAAAGAAAAGATACTAGTTTGAGCCAAGTTTCAAGGAAATAAATTTATGTTTTATATATTTTACTTTGTCTAAACTGTGAGTTTAATTCTTATTTACATAGTGTACATCTGAAACATTATTAAGGTGAAATTTTGCTTTTCCAGCAGTGTCTGGATGATGGCCCTTAACAAATGCAAAATTTGACATTCATGTAAAAGGGAGTGAAGAAGGACCAGTAAAGAGATGGTAGAAATTGAATGCAGCCAGAAAAACACAAAATAATACAAACAATCAGCCCCTGCACTATTTTCAGAAATCCAGAAGCTAACCTACCCAGGGTTCTGCACTGTGTGGATATGTGGAGTAGTATAGGGAGGTACCTGTTGTAAAGAAAAGAGATGATTGGATTCTGATTCATAGAAAGCTGAGTTTAGAGAAGGGTCGATCTTCTTTATTTACAGAGCAGATTGTTCAATAGTGTTTCTGCTTTTTTTTTTTTTTTTTTTTTTTTTTTTTGGTCATTTTTCTAAGTGATGCTTGGAATGTATTCAGAATTCAATTGGTTTGGGAGCTGTAATGAATCTCTGGAATGAGCAACCTGAGAAATAGAAGATTTGGGGCTGATTAGGATTTGATGTAGAACTTCTGAATCTTATTTAATCATCTACTCAAATCTCCAGGAGGCTACTAAAGGTATAGAATAAATAAATGAATAGAGATAAAAATAATTGAACCAACTTAAGTCTAAGATAACTTATATGCTCCTCTTTTAACTTGCATATATTTTCTCATCACCTGAATTTGCTCTTTAACATCCTAAGATGAAGAAGTTGCCCAGTAAATACAGCCCCAGGATGGAGCGGATAGGTGACCCAAGTCCATGGTTACAGTAGTTGAAAATTTGTTTGGGACGACTGTTGAATGCCTTTTATTACTTTGATTTCCTTTCCTGTATGATTTTATTAGGGCCAGTATCATAGGGGAAATGTGAAGGACAAACAACCAATGAGAGAAAACCATATGGGAAAGCACTTGTTTTAAAGAAAAAAGTGATGAATCCATATGCAGAACAGAGCAGTACAGAATGAAAACTATTGCAGGTTTTGATAGGTATGTTAGAAAAGAGTCACTGAACAATTTCCTATTAATTCTGGGGCACTTATACTATTTTTAAAATATCCCACAAACCTTTGCCTGACAAAAGAAGAGTACGAAATAAAGCCTTAGTCTCTGCAATGACAGCTGTTCCCATAGCAACCTGTCTGTCAGTCAACACCCACTTCATCCAGCTTCAGAAAACACCCCCAGAAATAAATGTCAAAAGTCTTATGCAGGTTCCAAATTTAAATCAAACTTTAAAATAAATTAAAATAAGAACCCAAACACCCACAGCAGTCACAAAAGTAAATTTTGGAAGGAGGGAAAGGGGGTAAAAAACAAAGGTCAAAGGAATCCTCCAAGCAGATGCAAGAAGTCAAAGAAGGGTGGATAGACACCCTTTACTCCTTTCGAAGCATCACTCTGATCAAGCGTTATTCACCTAGGTGGGCACTAAATGCAATGGGTTGATATCTTGTTCCTCTTGCTTTGATAGTTGGCTTTCATTTTCATGATTATCAAATCATATTTACCCTCTTCATTCACTCTGGTGTGCTAATGTTTCAGCCCCTCATTTTAATGGTAAGAGGTGAGACAAGATTCTAATTGCCAGTCAGGTGGACCACTGTACTTGGCCACTCTTTCAGGAGGATGACATTTAGTTAATAGTGACTGGCTCTCCTAGCAATTAAAACGATCTCACATGCCATCCTTAGGTCCTGTGTTGCTAATGTATGCTCCAAAAAGTAAGCACTAAATAATCTTTTATCCAGAAATGAAATACATTTAAAGCCTAATGTCACACTTCAGGGGTAAATGATAAGTCTTAACTTCTCTTTTCTGTGAGCCCTAAATTATCTGGCAGAGGGGCATTTAAAGGAACTGCAGTTTGTCGGAGGTTATGGACTGTCTGTCCTTCAAAAAGCTATAATGTATTGAGTTTACTTGTTCAAATGTCCACGAACATGGAAGCAAAACAACAAAAGTTATGCAATTTTACATTATTTGTTGCCAAATTTAAACTTGTTACTCAACATCATGTTAGTTCTCAGTCTGTTTGTTGCGTTAGTGTAATGCAGTCTTCAGACATCCCTTTGGCATCCTAAGGTTATATCTGCTTTGCTCAGTGAACTAATGGTCACCTTAGCTGCACATACTTTTTCTTGGCATCTAATAAAGAGAGCTGCTAATAGTTTTGTTATGGGTTGAATTGTATACTCCAAGAAAGATATTTTGGAGTCCTAACCTCCAGTACAGAGGAATGTGACCCTGTTTGGAGACAGGGTCTTTTCAGAGGTAATCAAGTTCAAATGATGCAAGCAGGGTAAGCTCCAATCCAGGATGATCCTCTTATAATAAAGGAGAAATTTGGATACAGAGACAGAGACAGACATGCATAGAAGGAAGACATGATAGGAAGAAACTCAACCATCCGTAAGCCAAGAACAGGAGACTGGAACCTTTTCTCACAACCCTCAGAAGGAACCAGCCCTATCAACACCTTGATTTTGAACTTCTAAGTCGTAGAGCTGAGATAATATATTTCTGTGGTTTACGTCACTCAGTTTGTGGTACATTGTTATAATAGCCCTAGGGCAAACTATGGATAGAAATCCTGAGGCTATAATACAGCAATATTCAAAGAACTCAGAAACAAAAGGAGCAAAGATTCTTGCTCACTTGTCTGTGTATGAAATTAGCTTGAGAACTCGCTGGCCAAAGTGTAGCTACTGAGGGCAAAGTGGGAGGCCAGTGGGGAGAGGCAGCTTGAGGAACCTGTGGAAGGAAAGGACAGAAGAAGTGTTCTTGTACTCTGTAATTTCCTTAGCCTAAACTTAGCCTCTGAGTTTGCCTTTTCTAAATTGCCAGTGTCAGTGTCATTTTCTTGCTATCAGTAACTCAAAACAAGGGTTTTCTAATACTATCTAGTGAGGAGCTATTTCAAATGCTGTCAAGCTACGTATGCAGCAGTAGCAGTTTCCAACATAATGGGTGGAGTTCATGAGTTTCTTTTTCCTACATTTTATGCATTGAGAGTTTGGGGCCCCTGTGATCACATCTTATCGTTTTCATTATTTACATTTGCAGATATTGATTGCATATCTCTTATGGGCATAAACACTTTCAAGTTTTATTAAAATCTCAAATTCTCAAGGAAAAAGTCTTAAGTGCTGTAGAAATAGATGGGTTTCTCAGAAGACGGGCCAAAAGCCTTTGATGGCAATCCACTAGAATGATGGCATCCACATCAGAGGCAGATTTGTTAAGAGATGGATGAAACTGAAGCTCTAGGTCACCTCACTTTCATGGTTCCCCTCCAAAGTTTTGCTTATAACTTTACATTTATATTTGTGTACTTATCTTCTTAAAAAGGGTCCCTTTTCAACTGCATACCTTTCAGATACCTCAAAACCTGAATGCCTCCCTCATTCCAATGATGGTAGTAGAGCTTCTAGGAATCTGTAATCCTGCAGAGGGAGCACAAGCTAGCTCAAAGAGAAGTGAAAACAAGGCTGTATACAAAACTTGGGGCTAAAGAGATAAGTAGTTCAAATTAGGTAAGTGCTAAGAAACTAGACATCCAGGCTGAGGTGGGCCAGAGGGTGAGCCTGGGGACAGAGTAGTCACAAGAGGAGGAAGGCGATGCAGCCTGAAGCTGGGAAGTCAGGATCACAGAGGAATCCCTGGAGAATTTAGATTAGGAACTAGATATGAGGTACCCACAGTGAGGTGTGTGTGGATATGTGGAAATTATGTCTTCTCCAAGACAAAACCAATCCCAAAGCAAGGAGAGAAGGGGCTAGGTTCTCGACTGGACCTATTGAAATGAGGAGTGAAGATTTTTTTATTTCCTTGGGAGAGTATCTAGCAATGCTTTGCATATAGACAGCCAACTAATTAGCTAATGTGTAGAGAAAGCGGGATAGTATGCAACCATTTAGCCACTCGCAGCCTCTGTTCCCTCCTGAGCCAGTGAAATGATTCAGCTTAATTCATAGTTTACCAAGTCAACACTCAAACTAGCTCCAAGGAAGGCCAGCCTTGGTTTCTGATATTGTAGTGTCCATGAATAAACCTGTTTATTGAATGCCAAATAACTCTCATTTCCGTTGGGACTTCCTTTTATGTTCCCCGCAAAACCTAAAATCAGGAGAAACGGGTTTGGAAGTCTGATTTTATAAATCACATTCACTTGGCTTCTTTAAGTGATAGGCAATGTGTCATTTTCTCTGTAGAGTGTGTACGCAGCTGGGAAATGAGTTATTTATAATAATCAGACTTCACACGTATGTACATATTTGCATAGTAAGCACATCATATGGTACTATGAGTTAATGGCATTTGGTGGTAACCTTGGTATCCTTAGTATATCTAAGCAGTTAATGTGGTTTGTTAGAATTTGCAGGCTGTTGCCCATGAATATTTTAGCCTATTGGTGCTGCAACCTGTCTACCAGAGATTAAAGGCATTTTAAGTTCTAATCTGTCTCAAGGGATGGGTAAGGAGGTAAGGGGCTGATATTCTACAGAAGAGAATTAAATTTCCCTATCCTCTTAATTTCCTACCTTAGCTTCCTGGCCTTCACACACCTACCTTAATCATATTTCTCATGATTTTCCATTCAAGGTTATTGTTTTCCTGGTCTTCGCCTATTTTATTCAAAGTCTCTTCGCCTTTTCAGACAGTTATTCTATATCTTCTTTTCACAGGGCCAAATTTGGTGTGGAGTTACATCTCCATCTTTCATTTGGTACCTTTGAATGAAAAGATACCCTCTGACAAGGCTCAGTTCTTTATGAGGATCACTGTCAAGCACATTGCTTGACGGGTGGCATATATGTGGGAGAATTCATTTGAACAGATTTTCTATCGAAGGATAAATACACCCCCAAATCACAATGGTAATCAGAGCCAGCCACCTCATTTCTGATGATTTTACAAATCTGTTGGTCTTCAGAGATGAGTCAACATGACACTGTGCCCACACTGAGTCGTTTTGGCTGCGGGGGTGGGGGTTGCTTTTCACTCTCTCTCTTTAAAAATTTCAGCTGCATTTGTGAGTGTTTTCATCCTTTGCTAAAATATGTTTTTAAAATTGTGATTAACAGTCATTTTCAGACCCAGATATTGGCTCTCTTTTGCCAAAGAGACACAGCATGAAGAACAGGCAAACAGCAAAATAATACAAGAGGGTATGTTTATTCATCAGAAATCGTGTTAATGACTACATCTGCCCCTCTCATTTTGGGCTTGCTGGGATCATCTCTGTACTTCTGATTTGTTGATGTTTCCCCCTACAGTGAAATCTCTTCATATTGTACCCCATCAATAAAATAGTGCCCATGGCTGGTCTAACGTTTATGCTCAGAGTGTAAGTTAGAGCAATTTAAAATTTGAAAACTATAATCAGGCTGGGCGCAGTGGCTCACGCCTGTAATCCCAGCACTTTGGGAGGCTGAAGCGGGTGGATCATGAGGTCAGGAGTTTGAGACCAGCCTGGCCAAGATGATGAAACCCCATCTCTACTAAAAATACAAAAATTAGCCAGGTGCAGTGGCAGGTGTCTGTAATCTCAGCTACTTGGGAGGCTGAGACAGGAGAATCACTTGAACCCAGGAGGCAGAGGTTGCAGTGAGCCAAGGTCGCGCCACTGTACTCCATCCTGGGCAACAAAGCGAGACTCCATCTCAAAAAAAAAAAAAAAAAGAAAACTGTACTCAATGGGATATGCTCATGGGAGACATGGATCTAGAGGTCTGGCACTCCCAGTGTTCCTTAAGCAACCTTCAGACCTAAAGTATTCTTGCCAAACACCATGAACAATAGACAATGAAGCTAATGTAGTAGCAGCACATCATGGAACACTGGGAAGTTTTATACTTGTTTTATAGCTTGCCATTTTAATTGTTTATTATTGTTTACTTTTCAAATGCAATAAAATCGTGAGCTTATTTGAATGACTTGGGCTGTCCCTCTGTGTCTTTTGGAGTTGAGAGCTTTAAGCCTCAAAGCCAGTGACCTGATCCCTTAAAGGTGTGGCATCGCCTGCAGGAAGTCTCAGCAAAAATGTACATTATCTACTATCCTGTGGAATGAATTTTAAAGAGCAATCTTCAATATCATACATTAAAAAATAAGTCGACCAATATATAGATCACCCTGTGGGCCTTGCATTGTGCTGGGTGCTGTGAGAGAGTTAAGGGGGTACTACCTGGTTTTAAGCATGTAGCATTTAGATGGATCAGATTGATTTGAGTAGGAAGCATTTTAGTAACAAGGAAGCAAGGTGAAATTATGGAGATGGAAGTGAATGTGACATATTGAGCTTTAAAATATTTTTTTACCATGAAGAATGAGAATATTTTCACTGCTTCCAAATGAATTTCTGGACATATACAAAAATAATCCCCTCAAATATGATCACATCAGGTGACATTGAAATCTGACCACGAAAATCTCTGATTAAAGTCTCAAGATGGTGTCACTTCAGTTTCTAAGTCCTGCAGAATATACCTGGTTTTTGGTGGGAAGGCGTTCATTTAGCTAGCAGTTAGTTGGGGAACGCTAGTCTATTTAACCAGGTCTCTTTACCACAGAAGCAAGTGCAATTTGTTTCAACTCAATCACAGCGAAAAACCCTGGAGGTGTGGACTTAAGTGGTATATCAAGAGCCATTGTCCCTGATTAATAAATAAGACCTTTAAGATTTCTGGAAGTAGAAGCTGGGATGCTGTTTCACATGACAACTTGTCACAGACATCTGTGTTGCCTTTGGGGTTTAATTCATTATCAATATGTGTCTTCTCTACTCTTCTGTCTACTCCAGGAGTTCTCACAATCACTAGCAACACCAGCCTAGAGCCTAGAGAGTGCAAACAATCTAAGTAAATATACTATGTTTCCTATGCAACTTCAAGGAAGTCTTTCCCTACTGGTTGCCTTCTAATATTCCATTATGTAGATATTCTAGAGCAGTCACTGGAGTCCAGGGTTTGAATTCAGTTGCTAGATTATACTTTCGTTGAGCATATATTCTGACTGTGGAGAAATAATGCATGGAAAAAGCTCTGCATTTGGAATCAGAGGTCTATGTTCCAGATCTTAAGTTCTGCTGTTGAACTTTGTAACCTTGAACAAGTCTTTTGCTAAGATTCAAGTTACTTCAAGTTACTCATCTGTAAAATGGAGAGAATAATAGTTACCTTGCCCATATCACACAGTGGCAGACAGGCTGAAAGGAATTAAAAGGTGCAAATGGTTTGTAGTGGTGAAGATTTTAATGTCTGCTGCACTGGGTTTAAAGTTTCTGTTGTTGTAGCTGTTGGTTTGTCTAAGTGCCTAGTTCTACTTTAGGATACATTTGAGCATAGCAGGTGAAAGGTAAGACTATAATGTGAGACTAGACACACTGTGCAGAAGATCTGAGGTCTTTGGATCCCTTTGGTAGATCATTCTTCTTGTTTGTATTATGGCTCTTCTCTTGGGCTCATCTCTTAATGCCCTTTCCTCCCCCTGCACCTGCTTCCAGCTCAATTCCATAATTGGCTTGGGATTTCCCCCCCTTATTTGCCTCTGACTGTTTAGCACCTAGAACAGTGTTTGGCATATAGTAAATGCTTAGTCTATATATGGTGAATAAGCATCAGAAGAAAAGAGGGAAGGAAGGAAGAAAAGATGGAAGGAGGAAGGAAGTCAGTCGGTCCAAGTAAAATCTTCTTTGATAGGTTTAGAAAGCTCAGTTTCATCAAAATAAATAGCCTAAGAATGAGAAAGGAAGGAGAAGAATTTTATGGAAGCTATTCTGATAATGATATTTACAAGACTGAAGTTTATTATTCTCTTATCCTCCAAAAGGAAGTCATAAATGGTTTTTGACAATAATCCTTACAAGTATTTTTAGACATTGAGCTGAGGGTGAGGAAAATGTCCTCAAGCTATCCAACAGCACCATAACAGTGTTCCAAAGTTTGTTATGAAAATGTCATTGACTTAGTGTTTCTTTCCTTCCCCTTCTACCCACTTTGGAAGAAGAGACTAAAATTGTTGAGTTAGCAATGATATAGAAGTACGGGAAAATATTTTTACAATTTTAGCCTGAAACCATATGGTGATGGTGCTGGCACTGGCCCTCTCCCCCTTCACCCACATAATTTTCAGGGAAATTGAGGAGTCACATTCACATCTTAATGTTTTGGGATAGTAAAACAATCTACTACATTAGAATGCTGTATGTACATGTATATGGGGTGATGAAATATTCCTTTTGCTCTCATTGTGAGTATCCTGTAAATTTAATTTCTAACATCTCTGAACTCATTACAGTCCTCTTAAAGATCTAAAGAAAAATCCTGATGGATTATTGAAAGCATTAAATCACACAGAATTAAAATAGTTTTTATAAGCCTTAAACTGGTGATATGATTTATAAAGTATTTATGGGGAAGCTAGTCTTTATCAGTGATGACAATAAATAAAATAGCACAGCAGTTAAAAAATTACTTTGACCACAGTTCAGTTTACTAAATCCAGGTGGAACATGCCTAATCTGAAAATCCCAAATCCAAAATGCTCCAAAATCCGAAACATTTTGAGGGCCAACATGGCACCACAAGTGGAAAATTTACACCTGACCTCATGTAATGTGTTTCGGTCAAAGCACAGTTAAAACTTTGTTTCTTGCACAAAATAATTTAAAGTATTGTATAAAATTGCCTTTAGGCCATGCATACAAGGTATATTAGAAACATAAATGAATTTTGTGTTTAGACTTGAGTCCCATTCTCAAGATCTCTCACTATGTATATGCAAATATTTCCAAATTCAAAAACATCCAAAATTGGAAACACTTCTGATCCCAGGCATTTTGGGTAAAGGATACTTAATCTATAGTTAAAATTAATCATTGTTATTAAGCCAGTTCCATCGTAACTGTAGTGCAATGTTGGCTCCACATAGCCTGTGGGGCTTATTGAGGTTATATGTATATTGTAGTATATTGTATACAACCATATAAACATAACTTAAGATTACTAAGTCAAATTATCAATGGTGTTATTTGTAGAATAAAAGTTGTATATGTCGATTACTCGGATGAGCCTAACATCAATAACATTAAAGACTCTGGGTCTTTATATTACCTAATCATCATATTATTCAGTTATATTTTACTTTTTACCATTTTAAGTGATTTATAAATTCATTCTTAGCATGATAGCTTATGTCGAACATTGAGTCTATGTTTATTTTTCTACACTCTATTGTAGAATACACAAGAAGTCTGATCATAAGCCGAAAGGACTCAATTCTATGAGTTCAAAGCCATTCCAATTCAAACTGGACTCAGCTGTGTTAGTTAATCATTAGTCTCTGAGTTTTAAGAGTGAACCAATTCTGTCCCTAATTGTTAGTTATTGTTGTACTGTAAGTAAGTTGTTACATAGTTGAGGTAATTTATCCATTAATAAAGACCACAGTGATTAACATAGAAATGAAGACTGGCTCCAAAGTTGACACATTAAAAGTAAGCGAAAGCACTTTTCCTATAAATTTGTATAGGCTACTTGACTTTAAAATGCATAGAAAAAAAGAACAGAGAATTTTGACATAGAAAGCTATGGTTTTAAACCTACTATTAAAATTTTTTTTTCCTCATGGTCATAAGAACCATTTAAGAACCTAATGTTCTTATACAACTCTAATGTTATTATACAACATTGTTAGGGAGAATTTATGGTATGGTAAATATGAGGTTATCTTTGGAGTTAAAATACAATAAACAGCAGAACCACCTCTTTGGTTGACACTGACACTTTGAGAGGGAGAACATTGCATAACAAGTCTTTCTATTAGGTGTCCTATCTGTTTAGCATTATCCTAAGTATCTAAGAGTTTCCTGTTCTTTTAGAGGGCTTATCTGTGTATACCAAGCAACAGTTGTGATTGAAATTTTTATTGATTTGGCTGATTGAGCTGGTAGTTGTCATGAGCAAACATCCAATCATTTTAGCACAGTGGGGAAAAGGCATTGGTCTTTGTTTTAATACTTAATTTCCTGTCCAGCTTATGCCACTATTTAGCTGTGTCCTTGGACGAGTCATCTAGCCCTTCTCGTCATGATCGCCTTTCAAAGGAGGTGATTGGATCTGAATAGTTCTTCTCATTTGGAATCTTTGGAGGAATTAATAGGGGAATGACTCACTTTCAGTATTTAAAGAAGTCTAATGAAAATAAGACATAAAATCACAATATACACAACCTAACTAAGACATCTCTGGTTTTGGTCTTGGTTTGGCTGATATAAACTCACCTCTCCCTTTTTGACAACACTGAGTTATCTTGTGCAAATCACACATTCTGATTGGCAATAAATAGCTTTTTATTAATAAGAGTAGAACCATTATGACTAACTAAGTGTAGTTTGATTGTCAAAAACAAAACAATAGAACTCATGGGGGAAACCGCTAAAAGATATCAAGTGTCCTTGGTAGTAAAAAGTCCAAAGTCCCTTTTACTATTTTTAGTTCAGTGATTTCAAAGTGATGTACCATTTATCCTGGCAACTAGATGCCAAAATAATATCATTCTCATTTCACAGGCACTATATATATAATGTGTCAGGCAGCATCATTCATGAGAATACATGTTTTCAGAATAAATTAATTGGTTGATATACTTATACAGATTAATTTCTTAACCAGCACAATCTGTTTTCTTTCAAATAATTAGATTATATGCCCATGGCTTACCATATTTGGGGGGAACCTTGGATTGGGTACTGTTTACTTCATTGTACATTTGGTCAGTGTATTAGTTAGTTTTCACGCTGCTAATAAAGACATACTGGAGACTGGGTAATTTATAAGGGAAAGAGGTTTAATGAACTGACAGTACTACATGGCTGGGGAGGCCTCACAATCATGGTGGAAGGCAAAGGAGAAGCAAAGACACGTCTTACATGGTGGTAGGCACAAGAGCTTGTGCAGGGGAACTCTCATTTATAAAACCATCAGCTCTCCTGAGACTTATTCACTACCACCAGAACAGTTCTCGGGAAACTGTCCCCATGATTCAGTTATCTCCACCTGGCCCTGCCCTTGACATGTGGGGATTATTACAATTCAAGGTGAGATTTGGATGGGGACACAGCCAAATCATATCAGTTAACAATCCATTCTTCTTTCTTTTAAAGTCCTCTCTAAAACTTATGAAAACAGGCAGGATAAATAAAAGAACTGGGAAAATATACTTCATCATCTGTCAATTTTACATTGTAGAAATAATCAAAGAGAGAACACTAGATATTAAGTTATTTGGCAGCAGCGGCAGGTTCATTTTGCGTTTTTATACCTTCAGTGCTTATGCCACCACCTGGCCTATAGATTGTGTTTAATAACACAATCTATGCATTGGTGAATATTATAGATATTGGGATCAAGATTCTGGTATTAACTCCTTGCTCCCTTTTAGCCCTATAAGACAATATGTTATTTATGAGATTATTATTAATAAGATAATTATGAATATTAATTGTGAATCAAACCATATTTCCAAATTCGTGGTCAGAAACTCAGTTAATCGTGCTATTGAATTAATGATGACTTCTGTTTTTTAGATTTTTTTGGTCCATCCATGTAAGTACCCATATATCATGTGGACATTGAAATTACATTTATGATGAAAAACAACAGACTAAAAATAAGTTTCATATCTGACCTTGCCTTAGAAGTCACACAAATATTATGGGTAATCTGAATGGGCAATGTGTTTATTTAGTTATTTCCTCTTTCCAAAATGTAAATGCCATTTCATTGGCCAATGACAAATGAATCACTGATTATAAATACTCTTGAGTTTGGTTAGCTCAATATTAGGCTTAATATTAGCATTAATACTAATATTAATTAATATTAATACTGTTAGTATTAATACTAATATTTCAAGCCTAATATTAGTATTAATATTAGCCATGAGACAAGTAAATAAAGCTTACATAATATATTAAATTATTATTTTTAGAGTATTTGTCTTTACACAACAAACATGACCCAGATTCATTTTAATAAAAGGGAAACTAATGTTTATTGAATAAAGTTATTTTTACACATTATCTCACTTAATTCTCTCAGCTATGTAAGCTAAGTATTATTTTCCCTGTTTTACAGATTGAGAAACTGAGGCTTGATCAGTTTAAGTAATTTGTTCAGATTATTAGATATGGCCACTATTCATATCCATTTTTTTCTGACTTCAAAGTCCATGCTTTCTCCAACATTATATCACTTCAAATTAGTACTTTTTCAATGTGATATCGGTCAAATGAAAGATTTTTTTTTTTTTTTTGCAACTTCCTGATGTAGTTTTATCCGGCTGTGATCTTATTACTGAATTTTTAGTTGAGTTCAGAAATTCAAAAGCATATCTCACAAAAGTAAATGTTTTGAGCAGTAGCTAACTGATGATCACTGTACAGATTATTTGGAATATAACAGTTATCTGTGATTGAGTAACAAAAGTTTTCAGGGCTTAAAATAATAGTGAGGACTTTATTTCTTATGATTTCTGTTGATTGGAAATTCAGAAGCAGCTTGGTTGGGCAATTCTGGCTCATGGTCACCCATGGGGCTGCATGTCACCAGGGAGTTGCAGTCACCAATTGTTGGCTGGAGCTGCAGTCAAATGAAAGCCTGCATGGGGCTGGAGGATCCACTTCCAAGGTGACTTGCTCATATGGCTGGCAAGTTGGTTCCTCTCCATGTGGCCCTCTCCTTATGGCACAATGGCTGTTTTTCCTAAAGCAAGTGATTTGAGAGAACAAGGTAAAAGCTACAATGCCTTTTATGACCTAGCCTTGAAAGTCACACACCATCACTTCTGCCATATTATATTGCTCATACTGGCCAGTCATGATTCACTGTTTTTTCACTGTAAAGATGTGAATATCATGGGCAAAAGTCATCCTACATCACCATGGAGGCTGACTCCTACAGATATTAATACTGTATATATGTAATTTTATAGATAACTGTCAGAATCAACTCTTTAATTTTAATGAGTAGGAAATAAAATCTAAGCTCATATAACTTTAGGGAAGGATCTGCCCTAAAATAAATATTATACAATGTGCATAATCTCTGTTTCTTTTCTTTTCTTTCTCTTTTTCTTTTCTTTTCCTTCCTTCCTTCTTTCCTTCCTTCCTTCATTCTTTCCTTCCTTCTTTCCTTCCTTCTTTCCCTTCCCTCCCTTCCTCCCTCCCTCCCTCCCTCCCTTCCTTCCTTCCTTCCTTCCTTCCTTCCTTCCTTCCTTCCTTCCTTCCTTCCTTCCTTCTTTCCTTCCTTCCTTCCTCCCTCCCTCTCTCCCTTCTCTCTCTCTCCCTTCCTTCCTTCCTTCCTCCCTCTCTCTCTCTCTCTCTCTTTCTTTCTTTCTTTCTTTCTTTCTTTCTTTCTTTCTTTCTTTCTTTCTTTCTTTCTTTCTTTCTTTCTTTCTTTCTTTCTTTCTTTCTTTCTTGACAGAATCTCGCTCTGATGCCCAGGCTGGAGTGCAGTGGCAACATCTTGGCTCACTGCCAGCTTTGCCTCCTGGGTTCAAGTGATTCTCATGGCTCAGCCACCACAGTAGGTGGAATTACAGATGTGCACCGCCACGCCTGGCTAATTTTTGTATTTTTAGTAGAGACGGGATTTCACCATGTTGGCCAGGCTGATCTGAAACTCCTGGCCTCAAGTGATCCACCAGCCTCGGCTTCCCAAAGTGCTGGGATTATAGGTGTGAGCCATGATGCCCAGGTGTTCCTTTCTTTAAAAAAAAATTATAATGGCGCCAAACTTATTAGCAGTTGGAGATTTGAGCTGGGATTGTGAAGGGCCATTTCCATGTGCTGAACTGGCTTAAGCTATCAATTCTTGTCCACTCACTTTTGATGTACAAATGACTTTCAATGTAAAGAGATTTTAAAACAAAAGTCTGGTCATTCTCTCTGTTCAAAATGCTGGTATGGTTCTCCATTTCCTTCAGTAAAAGTCAAAGTCTTTGTAATATCCAAGAAAGCCTTTTGTGAACTGGCGCCTACCTCCTCCCTGACCTCCACTCTGACTCCTCTCCTCTCATTATTTCTGCCCCAACCACCCTGGCCTCCTTGCTATTCCTTGAGCTTACCAGACTTGCCCCTGTCTTAGGGTCTTTTCATTGGCTGTTTCCTCTACTTGAAATATTCTTTATATATATTTCATGATCAACGCCTTTTGTAATTTAAGTCTTTTCTCAAGTGTTACATTTTCAATGAGGTCTATACCCACTACCCTATTTAAACCTAAAACAGTGAACATGAGACCAAATATGTGTTCAAAAATTGTGTGTGATTGAATGAAGGAATTATTCATGGAGGAACAGGGAAAAGCTGCGGCTGCTTTTTACTGCCTGAGGCAGGTTGGTATCATCCACTTGACTCATTTTCAGACTCCGGTGCTTGCAAAGGGTCTCTAAAGACAGTAATCAAGTGTGGATTTGCTTTATTTCTGTGGGAGAGTTCCTGCCATTCAGAAATCAGCACTACATCCATTCCTATATTTTCACAGAGTTCCAACATAGAAAAAAAGAACCAAAGAAAAGAAGGCAGCTTCCACTAAGGTGTATGATAGTAGACAGGCTGATATTACTTAAAGGAAGAAATTAGTTGAACCATTTCTGTAGACATTAGACAAATTGTTTCACTCAGAGTTAAAAAGCAGCTTGGGAGTATTAAAGTATACGGTGCTTGTATGCACTTATGATGGTCTTAGCTTATGATCTTATATCACTTTTATTTCTCCATTAAATCAAGATGTATCTCATTGAGGCCACCATCCTACATGACACAGCAGGGTTTATTTTGGTACTGGTGAACGGAATTGTCCCTGATTGAATGGAAAAGTGTATCTGTCTTTAACATGTGCATAGTGTGGATAGCTGAAGTTTCAGTTGGCATGGAAGTCTATGCAACAGAAACAGAGTGCATAGGCCCTTGCTCCATGAGACCAATGCTTTGCTGAATGCCTGCCCTTTCTAAACATGAAGCCATGTCTTGCCTTTTTTTCTGTGTGTTTCCAGTGACAATGTTGCTACATGGTCCTTCACTTGGAGTTAGTGCAACAAGGAGACATCTGAGCTTAAAATTTATGAAACATCTAAAGAAATCAAGCTTTATATAGGATCACCGTTGTGGCTTGAATTGTGTTTCCCCAAAAGATATTGAAGTCCTAACCACCTCCCTATACCTTACAATATGGTCTTTATTGGAAGTAGGGTCTTTGCAGAAGATCAAGTTAAGATGAAATCATTTAATTGGGCCTTAGTTCGATATATCTTGTGTCCTTATAAAAGGGGACAATTTGGACACAGGGACAAGGGGAGAATGCCACATAAAGGTTAGAGTTATGCTGCCATACGCCAAGGAACTCCAAAGATTCCTGGCAAGCCACTAAAAGCTAGGAGAGATTCATGGAACAGAGTCTCCCTCATAGACTACCAAAGGAATCAACCCTGCTGACATCTTGATTTCAGACTTCTAGCCTCCAGGACTGTGAGACAAATTTCTGTTTCTTAAGCCACTGGCTTGTGGTACTTTATTATAGCAGCCCTAGCAACCTAATACAATAACTGTTCACTTAGGTATAATAAGGCAAGCATTAAGTAGCATTCAGATGACAACAGAGCACTCTACTTAGTACATTTTACATGTAAAAAATCTTGGGGATAAGCAAAGATGTATGAAATAGATTATGCTCATGTAATGAAGTCATTGTTTAGCCCACATTTCCATGGAATGCTTATTAATTAACAATAGCTTGATACTGGTATATCTGATACAGAATAACAGTAGATACTGTTTGAGAATTGGAACGGAAGCATTAAGAGTTTCCCCTTTTAGAAGCAAACATGGGAATAGTCACATCTAACCTTTTCACATTGAAGATGCAAGGGTTGAGTGGTTTGCCATGGTCAGAACGCAGAAGCTAGGAAGGAGGTTTATCAGTTTATCTCTGAATCAATCTGAGATTCTAAACCACCCTTTCTGAAAAACAAACAAACAAAAAAAACTACATGTCTTCTCACAAACGATGAATCATCACAGAGTAACTAATCAACCAATGTTTGCTGAACGAATAAGCAAATCTACAGATTTTTCAGCCAGGGTGTTGGTAAAATACTGGATCTTTTTTAGTTTTTAAATCCATGTCAAATACCTCTTGAACTAGGAAGAAAAATGAGAAATTTGGAGTCAGACAGACCTGGGATGGGCTTGAACCCCAGTGTATCCACACCAGCTATGTAAAGTTGGTTTAATTAGCTCCTCCAAGTCTCAATCACATCCTCTCCATAACAGAGAAAAAAAACCTTGAAAATGTATTGTAAATATGAGATAATGTATGTAATGTACTGAGCACAGTTCCTAGCATATATGTGCTTGATGAAGAGTGCTCTTTTGATTTAAGTATCCTTATGGATAGTACCCATAACAACAATATCTTTACATACACCTAGACTATGCTGCCACTGTGGCAGGTGCATATGAGTTGGCTTTGTAAAAATAATGATAAGATGTGAACCCAGTTTCAGCTCTTGTCTTCTCCCAGTCCTCCTTTAACACAAGAACTGGGCATACAGATTCAGGTAATTGGGGCTGGGCATGCAGTCTGTGGTCCAGAGAGAGTAAAACTAAATAGTTCACCCAAGCCACTGATCCACAGCCTTCTCTTTTCTGACACTTTGTTGTATTCAAGCCCAGGAGAGTCACAAATAATCACAAGAAAGAGGACCATGCTGTGTGTGATTACCTCAGTAGTATACAGAAGTGGCACACTAGCTCCAGCCTATGGTTCATGGGTTACATGAACCATGGAAATGTGAATGTCCATGTTTTGTTATCTTTTCTGAAATCTCATTCAAAGTGTGGACATCACCCAGCTGCTCTCAATGGTCATTTATAATTTTGTTATAAGATTTTATAAATTGTATAAATTTGTTGAAATGTGTTATGAATCCGTTTATATTCTTCTTACTTGTCCAATACCTTGGAATTTATGAGATATAGAATTTTATCTCATGCTGTGTGAAGGAATATTTCTAATTATCTCTTATAAATAACGATTACGGTTATCCTCATATATGCACATTGCTGAGATTAAAATCACTGAAAACTGATTCTTAATTGTGATAACAGAAATAACAAAATGTAAGCAAAATGCTAAATTATGTAGGGATAATTAAATGATAACAACATTATAAGTGGATTTATATTTGCAAAAAAGAAGTAATGTCTAGATAAAATATGCCATCGTGCCATCTTCAAAGCCTATTTTTAGACTGCTATCACTCCATGAAATGAGGATGGTATAACATCATGATAATATGATTGTCCAATGTTTGTGGGCAAACAACACTGGCAAAAGTGTAGAGAAAGCATGTTGTTAACATTCAAAATTTCATTTTTAGTTTCTTTTGTCTTTTTATTTGTCTAACTTTTTCCTGCAGCTTTAAGAAGTAGAGAATCATAGATAATGTTAATATCTGTTTTCAAATAAAACATGTATTTTACATTTTAGGTGTTTAGTGCTTCTTGCATTTTATTATCAGAAACAATGGCTTGAAAACAGCATCTTTGTTTCACAAGAGGTTAGCTGCTTCTACTTGAAATCACAATCCTTTGTGATTTTAAAATTAGCTCCTTAGCCAGAGCTATGATGTCACCAAGGTGCAGAAGAAGCAGTAGTAAGTAGCAAGTGGATCAATCCTTAGTAAACAAAGATCCTGTTTTCATGCAAATATCTTTCATGATTAAAAAAGGGAAGAAAAAAATCCCTGAGCATGGGTGAAAGAGTTATTGGTTCTACATTTTTAGAGAAATTGCTGAAAGCGATTTAGCCATGCAAACTAATGACCTTTACAGTTCTCTCAAGGTTAATGGGGTCCAGGAAAATGGTAATGTAATAATTTGGGTTCCTTGGATGTCCCAGTGACTTGGCTGTTCCTTATATTTGCTAGTATTGTATGGTGGAGGAGAATAGTGTTCATTATAAAATGTATTTGGAATCCTCTGTCCCTATTTTAAACCCTTTTCCGTATAGAATAGCAAAAGTATTTAGGAAAGATGACCTCAGTGGGAAACTTTGTAAATTCTCTATTCAAATTAAGTAGGAAGCTAAAATTTGTAGCAAAAATGTAAAATAGTAAACAGACTTTATTACAGAAAACCTATAATGTAACAACTCAAAGTCTAAGACATTCATAACTAGGAAACATCAAAGGTTGGGGACTCAGTAGAACCATGCTGCTGCAATATGTACCTTAAAGGCCTCCCTCATGGGCAAAGGGAAGCTGTTCATGCTTTTTCTGTACAGCTGGGGAGGAAAAGCCAGACATTGGTCTGTTTCACTGCATGCCAGGCTGCTAAATGAAGTGGCTGCTAGTTCCTTGCAGGAGTATCCTGCTAGCGGCATGTTCTGCAGGGTTGCCTTTAAGGAGCTCTTGAGAGGCCAAGTGTTTTGGTGTTATCAAGAGGGGCTCATTATACCGAGGGAATCAATTTAGAATGACTTTAATGGGATTGGGAGTCAAACTGCAGTATAGCCCTATGACAAAGAGAATTTAAAGTACCCTGTATTTATTATGCCTTTCTCTCTTTAATTATGTCTGTCTTTAATATTCTACTGTTAGCTCCTTTAATGTTTTTCTTCTCCACATTTTTGGCATTTTTATGATTTGCAGTTCCATTCTAAATGGGCACATGTCATAATGTCATCTAATTCTATTGAGAAAAATGCCCCTGTTTCCTGTGGCTTTTGGCCAAGGCATACTATTACTTTTGATTTTGATTTTTTTTTTTTTTTACAGATGATGTAGCCTGTGCAATATAAAGTAAAAGATTCTTTCCAACTTGCAAAAGATATTTAATGCTTTCTTTTGCAGTCTCCTTGGGACCATAGGTTGTGCGCCTTACAGTCAAATTCTTAACACCTAATATAGTGTCTGCTGGCCCACTGAGAGTGCTTAGTGAATATTGGCTGAATGAATGAATGAATGAATGAATAAATGATATTAGCATTCAGATTATTCTTAATATTGCTATAATAGTGTTTTGCTCTCAATTTACAGCGTTAGGGGAGGACTCAGCACTTTTTGAGTATAATGAATACAGTATTGTGAATATATAATGTGGTAGACTAGAATCAGATTGTAAATATTTTCACCTTTTTTTGGCTACTCCTTGACTCTTTCTCACCTTTATTTCTCACCTTCATTTATTCACTTATTTATTCAGCTTTCAAAATAAGGCCCCCAGTGTGCATAAATTACTATATTCCGTTTCCCCCTTTCCTTCTTTTTGCCTATTGTTTTTCACTTTTTTTCTCCTCTGGTTTATCTATACTGTTACCTATCTTCTCTGTTTTTCCTCCTCTCATCCCCTTACCCTGTCCATTCTTCCCATTTCCATTCCTTGTTTTCCTTTAATACTTACCATTTCTACTTCCAGTCCTCTGCATATACACTTTTAATACTATCCTTTTAAAATATAGCATATCATCTTATCTAACTCTTCCTGCTCTCTTCCTTCTTTTCCTTCTCTGTAAAGTCCAAAGAAGCAGAGACATAGTCATCGAAGAAATTATCCTAGACTCTTCCCCCTCAATCAAGAAAGGTAATCAAGAAAGGTTATTACTTGATTTTCCTTAGTAACCCACATTTTGAATCCTGGAGAAATGGAGAATCTCCATTTCTGCTGTCCTGTACTTTATATGCATAGGAGTGAATGGCAAGAAAGAAAACACTAGAATGGGATCAGGACACAAGCTAGTTTATGATAGAACAAAAAGAATAGGACAAAATGTAGACAGGAGATAGAGGAAATTGTGTAAGCAATTCTTAAAATTCTGACCTCATTGATTTATTCATATTATTGGAATCTAGATATTAGTAACCAGGGACTTGACAGTGAGTAAGATTCAGATTCTGCCTGAAGGAGATACTAGTATAGGTGAAAAGATAGGGCTGTAAGAATAACACCCAACCTAGAACTTGGAAGGACCAGGATACCCTCGGGCAGAAATAACAGCTAGTTTGAGTCAGGAAGGGTAATTTAACAGTAACTAGGGAAGTGGAGGAAAGCAGCCATTCATGCCTAGCCACTGGAAGCATGCTCCTTAGTGAAGGAGCTCACAGGGTGAAATCCTAAAAATCTTATTGGCTAAGCTAAGAAGTAGGAACGTCATCCTGAAGTCAATGGAGAGCCACTGAAGGGTTTGAAGCAGAGGAGTGACATTTTGGAGAGACACTCTGGTAGGATCATGGAGAATGAATGGAGGAAAACCACAGACAGGTGACAGACAGTGAGGAAGCTGTTGCAGTCATCAAGGTGGGAGATGATGGTGGCCTTCCCTAAGGTAGTGATGATGCAAATAAGCGATGAATTCAGGGTATGCAAAGAGAATAGAAGGACAGGCCATGCTTATATACTGGATGCAAGAGATGAAGGAGGAGCAGGGGTCAAGAATGGCATTTGGTCTCCTGAGTCCTGAGGAAAGGTTCTATTTCGGAAGAGTTATCTCAGTTTCTTTGATCTTTAAGTGCAGGCTAGTGTTCCTAAAAGCTTCCAGATTGACATCCCTGAAGACGAATGCCATCTTCTGTTTCATCACAGTGAACAGCAAAGCTGGCTCGTGATGGTGCTCTCTTCTGTGTGTAGAAATCTGCACAGCAAAAGCAGGATCACTGAGGGTTTTAAGCATATTTAGAAGTTGTTGAACGGGACCGGGCGTGATGGCTCACACCTGTACTCCCAGCACTTTGGGAGGCCGAGGTAGGCGGATCACGAGGTCAGGAGATTGAGACCATCCTGGCTAACACGGTGAAACTCCGTCTCTACTAAAAAATATACAAAAAATTAGCCAGGAGTGGTGGCGGGCACCTGTAGTCCCAGCTACTCAGGAGACTGAGGCAGGAGAATGGCATGAACCCGGGAGGCGGAGCTTGCAGTGAGCCGAGATAGTGCCACTGAACTCCAACGTGGGCGACAGAGCGAGACTCCATCTCAAAAAAAAAAAAAAAAAGAAGAAGAAGAAGAAGAAGTTGTTGAACGGTTAGGACTGAATTGAGTGTTATCAAATACAAGGCTAAAATACACTTTTTTACTGTCTCTTATGGATGAGCACAATCAAAGTAGTTGTACCAGGATATGTGTGTGTGTTTACACATGTGGGTTTATATGTGTGTGCAGTCACATGTATCCGTGTGTGTGTGTTTTTGTGCAGATAGCATCCCTTCTGGGTCCCCCATCACTGGGAGGGTCTCCTTTAATGCCTCCAAGATGATGGTTGGTATTTTTAAAATGCGTCCTCGTTACTAGAGAGGAGCTACTAACTCATCTTCCACAAAAGTAAGCCAAACAATTGTCAGTTGAAATGATTTTTTTTTTTTCACTGCTTAATGTCTAGACAAAATTTGAACTGGTGACTTCAAAGTGAGTGACTCTATAGCCCATTAACAGTCCCCTGAGACATGTAATCTACTTTAAAGATACATTTTAAATAACCTACTATGGAAAATGTAGTTAGCAAGCTCAGAGATATGCTTACATTTAAGAACTCTCAGATATGCACTTACAGATTTTTTTAAAAGTCTTTGCAAGGAGTAAAATGAGAACGAAAGGGATGAATCATTTTATTAGAGCAATTAAAACATTGGCTCCTGTTTTCATCCATCATATTCATGATATAAAAATATATTAGAGAAAAAGTGATATTTACCTGGAGATAAAATTTGAAGTATAAGGAAGATAAAAGTCCATTTTTCTGAAGAAGTAACTGAAAAATCTGCTATAGGTTATAATTCAGGCAGAACCTCATCATTATGGACCAGGAGGTGGAGTGAGATCATTGTGGAACAGGAGCCAGAGTGAGCGCAATCTCTACCCAATATTTTTTGAGCCACAAACGTAGCCAGGAGTGAGTCATTCAACAGGGTACCTCAGAGGTGGAGGGTCTTGGATATAAATGGGGAAGACTGCGGTACGGGAAGATCTGTCACCTTAACCTTGGATCTGCCCTCATCATCTCTGGGTGAGTTCAAAGTAATCAACATATCTGATTCCGGTCTCTGCCTTAGGCCACGTCCACACTGCAGGGATGCTTCAGGTGACTCAGAGATGGTTCTTAAATCCAACTATCTCCGCTCCCAAACTCCAAATGATATAACCTTTTCTTCTTGGGTTGCATATAAGTTATATAAAAGTAGCATGGGAAATGATTAATAAGTGTGGATTTTGCTCATTGTGTTTCCCTGAAAATGGGCAAGTGAAGAGAGAAGTGGAGATTTCAGTTGTACCATAGAAAGGTAGGAGAAGGAGGGAGAAGGTGAGGGAGGAGGGCTTTCTCTCACCTTTTTGTTTATTCAACACGTGTTTGCATGAGGTACCAGGAAGAGTATGAGACTTAGAGAAACGTAGGTTCAATTTCTTGTGGCTAAGTGTACCACTTTGCAGAGTTGTTTTAAAGTGTGAATCAAATAACTCATTCATTCATTCATTCATTCATTCATTCATTCATTCATCAACTACTTACTGAATATCTACTAATTGCTAAATATCCAAGAGTAAACAATGAAGTTAAAACTCCTACTTTTGTGAAACTTACATTCGGGTTGGTAGAGCTAAACCTAGTAAACAATTAAAACAAATATATCAGTGGGTGGATGATAAAACAAGGTGAGGAATGAGAGGGATCAAATCGTGATGATGTTTCAGATGGTGATTATAGGAAGCCTCTTTGATGTGGGAGGTGACGTTGTGTGGTGACTTGCTGAACAAAGAGGGAAGGACATAATGAGGCATCTGGCACCATGGTTAGCACTTAATTAATGGTAACTATTGTTATAATCACTGTCATCATAATCTTTGATAATAATGGTATACATTAAGCCTGCATGTGCTTTGTAAATTTTGGGAATCTGTAAAGTATTATAGGGAGTTTGGTTTGAAGCACACTTATGTTGGAATTTGATATCTATGTTTATACATAATTTTTATTTTCAGTCACAGTTTAACTTTGGAGATATCTAATAATGTTAAAGGAAAATCAACAAAAGCTGAGTGTTTTGTGTGGTTAAATATCTTACAACTTTCTCCCCCATCGATACAATTAAACAAACATTTTTTGATCATTTACTTTGTGTCAGGCACTATGCTGGGTACTGGGGAACAAAACAATGTAAAATAAAATCTTTGCCTTCAGGAAGCTTATAATCTGATTTTATCTCTAGTAATTCAAGACTCTTGCACTATTTGTTTTAATAGAACTTGCAGGAGGGATTCAGATGCTGACAAGGCTCTGAGAGTTTAGGAAAAACAAGTTGCATTTGAGTGTTAACTTTGATGTTTGTATAGTTTTATAAAATATGTAAGAGGCTTTTCCATTAGCGAATAAGACTTTCAAAAAGCTTTCAAAATCACATGTCATAAGTAGTTAAATATCACTGAAGGGGAGTCACAAAGACTGACAGCTTGGAAGCTTAAGCACTGTATGTGGTTTAGGATGTGTGACTAAGGTGAAACCCCTATTCCCATCTTAATTGAGATTATGTAGGTCCAACCAATTCGTTTGGTCTGAAAAATCCAGACTACATGGGAATCCAAATTCAACTTGGCAACCCCTTATTATTTTTTGGCCTCTGAAAGCAGCATTTCACACATTGTCTGGTAAAGGTTAGGGATGAAAAATCACAGCCCATGTGTATCCCAAGATGGAATGAAGTGGAACTTGGGCAAAGTGATTTACAACAGAGACACACGTACCTATGTTGCACATTTAGTGGCACAGGTAAAACATGCCTGCAAATTACTTTCTAGGGAGAATTCATGTTTGTTTTCAGAATCTGTAGTTTACTTTGGGACCAGACATGGCATGGATTCAGAGGCCTATTCTAACCTTCTCTAACATGACCATGGCTTATCACCCTCTACCTCCATTTCCTGTTTCTTGTTCTTCTAGGAATATTCTATCCCATCCCATCCCATCCCATCCCATCCCATCCCATCCCATCCTGTCCCATCCCAGCCTATCCTATTATGTAGTTCTCTAATGGGAAATTAGCTATTTCCCCCATTAGATGTGTAAACCTCATGAGGCGGACACTTTGTCTTGTTCATCTGTTCATCCAGTGCTTGGCCCAGAGTAGGCTCCCAATGAATATATGCTGAGTTAATATGTTTTAGCAATGATGGATGATAACAGCAGCAGCAGCAGCACCAATAACAAAACCCTTGGTATTCCCTAGAGGTTGGCTGAGGACAGGAAAAATCCTGTGACATCAGAGTAAAGATTCTATGTTGGTTTCAATGGCACAGTATTAGCGCTCTTTATAGCAACAGTCCCCAACATTTTTGGCACCAGAAACTGGTTTTGTGGAAGACAGTTTTACCACGGATGGGTGGGGGATGGTTTTGGGATGAAACTGTTTTACCTCAGATCATCAGGCATTACTTAGATTATCATAAGCAGCATGCCAACTAGACCTCTCGCATGAACAATTCATAATAGGGTTTATGCTTCTATGAGAATCTAATGCCACTGCTGATCTGACAGGAGGCAGAGCTCAGGTGGTAATGCTCACCTCCCTGTCACTCACCTCCTGCTGTGCGACCAGTTTCCTAACAGGCCACGGGTTGTATATGGGGTGGGGTGTATATGGGGTGGGGTTGGGGGGCAGTTGGGGACCCCTGCTTTATAGGACCACATGAAATAGCAATACAGTACAGTTGACCCTAGAACAATGCAGAGTTGAAAATCCACCTATAACTTTTTTACTCCTCTAAAACGTCACTACTAACAGCCTACTGTTGACTGGAAACTTTAAAATAAAATAAACAGTGATTCAACACCTATTTTGTAGGTCGTGTGTGTTATATACTGTATCCTTACAATAAAGTAAGCTAGAGAAAAGAAAATGTTATTAAGAAAATCATAAGGAAGAGAAAATATATTTACTATTTGTTAAGTGGAAGGAGATTATCACAAAGGTCGTGACTCTTGTCATCTTCACATTGAGTAGACTGAGGAGGAGGAAGAGGAGGAATTGGTTTTGCTGTCTCAGGGGTGGCCGAGATGGGAGAAAATCCGCATATAAGTGGACCCATATAGTTTAAGCCCATGTTGTTCAAGGGTCAACACTAAATGAAATTAACTCTTTGACTCTTTTTGCTAAACTTTATGATACAAAAAGGTACTATGCACCAAATGTTTAATGTATATATATATAAATGGGGCTAAAATGTTGTTTGCATTGATTATTTTTAAAGTTATATGCTTTTTACTTTAAAAAATATTTTTGAAATTTGGATAAGTGGTGCTATTATTCAACTTTAACAATAGGACTCATTGGTTCAGTTTGCAAAACATCCATTTTTTAGGGTTGGGGAACACATTGATCAGCATCCATTGTTCTAGAAACGTTATATTTGCCTGTCATGCCATCCCTCACTGTCCCCACTGTGAAAATCTGAATAGTTTGACCCAAGAGTAGAACCATGTTGGACAAATTTCTGGTGGCATTCCTTTATGAGTTCAGACAATTTTTTGACTCTAAAGAATTATTGGGTGTAACAGAGAATTTCTCGGTGTTCCTGTAGGTCATTATGTAGCTTCTTAACCATCCACATCTCAACTAAGACACATTATAAAAAGCTGCGGATTATCTTTCTCTGTCTCCTCCCCCATGCACACTATTCATGTAAACTAAAGCCAAACCACTCATTTTAGAGAGTAAAGTTAGGAGCCCATTGAAACATACCAGCAACTAGTGATACCAAAGAACTTTCTTCTCACCAGGAGTTTCCAGTGGAAAGTGCCTTGTAAATACCTATTGCTGAGCTATAGGTAGAAGTCAGTGGGAACCAAGTCATATTACCTGGAAACAGGAAGCTGCAGGGACACACTTTTTCTCTGAATATGAAGGAAAATGTAAGCCATCACTGAGCTGTTTGACATAGGTGAATAATAAGTACATATCAGAATAGGAAATTGCGTGAAGGAAGTTTGGGGCTGTATTTAAATACACACATGTATATACATGTTATCAAAAATCTGGGGTTGAGTTTTTTGATTGATGGAATCCTTGAAAGCCTATTTTCACCTATTGGTTGATGATTTCAACTGGAGAAAACATGATTCATTAGATAAATTTATAAATCATCCCCACTTCTTTTTTTTTTTTTTTTTTTGAGACAGAGTCTCTCTTTATCAACCAGACTGAGTGCAGTGGCAACATCATGGCTCACTGTAGCTCCATTGATCCTCCCACCTCAGTCTCCTGAGTAGCTAGGACTACAGGTAAATACCACCATGCCCAGCTAATTTTTGTGTTTTTCTTAGAGATAGAGATGGGGTTTTATCATATTGCCCAGCCTAGCCTTAATCTCTGGGGCTCAAACAATCCACTCGCCTCAGCCTCCCAAAGTGCTGGGATTCCATATGTGAGCCACCCACATCTCCCTTTTTGAATAAAAAGACACTGATATCTAGTGTTGAGTTTTATTGCATGAAAAATTACCCACTCCAGAATTTTCAGACAGGTCATTAAATACAAACAATAGGCACTTGTACTTGTGTGGGTAAGAAAGGCTCTATCTCCAACATCTGCCTTTCAGGTCTCATGGTGGAAGTGTGATTGTTGCAATCTCAATTAAAGGGCTATGGCTGTAGTTGACTGTCATCCATTTTAGTGGACTAGAAAACTTGAGGTACTTCAAAACATGAGGCACTTTCATTTTCTTTAGGCACGTTTATTTTCTCTTTCAGTTTTGTCTGAATTCATGATAGACATTCTCCTTGGGGCTGCGGTAAATGACTCAGGTTAAAGCCCAGAAGTGTCCATTGCTGCTGTCTGAAAGGCATGAATCATCTAGCAAGATATCTAGAGTAACACTTGAAGGTACCAGAATCTAAGCCGGGGAAATAGACAAATATGGTATTACCAAACTCAAATAGCTACCCCTGAAGAGGAACTGAGTATGGATTGAATATTCAAGCCACCATATCAGAACTCAGTGGATCTGAGGGATGGGGTTCTCAAACAGAAAGACAGAAATTAGGAATGAGTCCACAGCCAAGAGCTAGATGGACAGGAACCTGAAGGAACCACATGTAGTAGGTAGGAAGAGGGAGGCAGTGAGTTTTGCTGCTGAGTTCCTGTGTTCACAAGCAGCATACACTGAGTGTTGAGAGTTACAATAAGGAAAACAACTGATAAGTATGGCAGATCAAAAATAGTCTTTTACAGGGAGTCCAAAAGGTTTCCACAGTGATAATGGAATACCTAAATCCTGATGGTAAGTAATTTCTCCCCCTCAAAAGTCACATTCAGGGTAACTAGAAAGCAATGATGCTGTTGGCCATATATGGCTTCTGGACTTGATGATAATAAGTAAAGTAATAGGAATTATGCAACTCTAGATGTACCTTTACTTTCTCCCAATTGTGTTTTCTCTGATGAGGCTTCAATAATGCAACACCTTAGTCTGAGTTTCCACAGGAACAGACTCCAAAACAAAGATTCAAGGGCATGTAGATTATCTGGGAAGTGATCAGAGTAGAAAAATAAGGAAATAAGACAGAGAAGGAAAGGCAGCCAATAAAAGGCTTTTTTATTAAGTTACCTCTATGGATAACTGGAGTTCAATCTTGCTGGGAAACTCTGGGAAGCTTTAGAGTGATGCCACCAAAGGGTGAAGAAAATGGAATATTTGTATACTAACTCTTCTGTAGGTCACTGGTTAGAGCTTGGGTGACAGATCGATTCCCCGGAACAGCTCCACTGCCATGCAAGCAGATAGGCAAACCATCATGGTGGCCAGAGAATGCCTCTGAGCAAAAAAGTTTTAGGTGATGGCAGCTAAAACAGCCTTCACTAACTTGGTAAGGAAGAAGGGATGGGAGTGGAGCACTGGCAACTCCTGCTGTTTCCAGGGAGTGCCTGTCCTGGACTTAAGCTCACAGGGTAAAAAGTGGTAGAAAGGAAATGAGTACTTCATCAAACTCTTGACCAAACTCTTCTACAGAATAGAGACAAAGCCCTCAGTATCCCTTCACTTGTCTTCTTCCCCTGAAATTTGATTTCCCCTCAAAGAAGAAGTAGGATTGTAATGGTATTGTCACATCCCTCATTAAAGTACACACACATTCAGACATCCCAAACCTTCAGTATGAGAAAGACATTTCTAAGCAGGAGAGGGAAGCTGGACCAAGCAGCAGCAATGACTGTTCTCCCCTTGGAATCCCTGGTGCCACTAGCATTCTGCTCCTTCATGGGTTGATGGCTTTTCTTTAAACTGGGCCATGCATGGAAGCATGCTCTTTTTCCTTAAGCACAGCTATGTTAGAGGAAGGATATCAAACTAAAAATGCAAAATTAGGTGCAAAAGTGAATATTTGTTCAGAATGGGAAAGAAAATCATGACAAATTTTAAATGTAACAAAGCTTACAAATATCACACCATTTAAAAAATTCAGAAAAATTACAAAATTCTAATTAGCTGTCTGGCACTACTGTGTAAAATATTTTTTTTCTGTATTTTTTGGCTACATGCACTTCGATTGCCTCTTCTTTGACAACAAAGGTTATGTAATGTCATTTTCTATAGAGAGAATAGAAAGAAAAACAAATTGAAATTTGTTTTTTATTATTGATGGTTTAAAAAGTCTTCTTCAGTTACACTACTCATAATTGGCAACATTATGTAAATTTTTAGGAGTGCTGTCGAATTTTTGGAAAAACTCTATCAAGCTTCTTTCATATATGAGCTGGGAGATTTAGAAACATTTTCCAGACTGGGTCTATGCATTTCAAACCCTTTTTCTTGTTTTATTTCATTTTATTTATTTATTTTGAGACAGAGTCTCTCTCCATTGCCTAGGCTGGAGTGCAGTTGTGTGATATCGGCTCACTGCAACCCCTGCCTCTCGGGCTCAAGTGATCCTCCAGCCTCAGCCTCCCGAGTAGCTGGGACTACAGGCATGCCCCACCACCCCAGGCTGATTTTTGTATTATTATGATTATTAATTTTACAGAGACAAGGTTTCTCTATGTTTCTCAGGCTAGTTGACTCCTGGCCTCAAGTGATCTGCCCACCGTGGCCACCCAAAGTGCTGGGATTAGAGGCATGAGCCCCCACACTAGCCTCAAACCTTCTTTCTCTTCTATGACCCATTGGTTTGAAGCCAGGCCACATGTTTAAATTTCTGTACAATTTCTGAATCTACATTCTCAAACATGGTACCTGTACAGGGTGGATAGACTGGTAGAAGCATTCCTGCAAGTTATTCCTACATAGGGATAACTAACAATAATTTAACTATATGTGATTGTGAGCCACCTAAATATAAACTATGAAATCCAGAATAAATATATCAACAACTCAACTTTCCCTTGCCAAATTCCAGGAATGTCTGGGATCATTCCTGGGTCACCCAACCCAAGAGACGTGTGGACGGAAAGCCAGAGATCAATTGTGGTTAAAATATCTTGCTATAGGAAATGTCACCAAAATATACAGCTATGTGTACAGAGGGCCTTGAGAGGAGCTTCCATAGTGAAGGGACCTAAAGATTAGACTCCTTTAGCTTCATGGTCAAGCTTTCTTTGCCCATAGCATGGTTTTAGAAGTTGTCATGTTCTTTACCTATTTCATGTCCTGTCTAAGAGACCTATATTTTAGTACCCAAGGACTGGTATACATTTGTATGAATCTTGCTTAGCTTTTTGCTTTCTAATTCCTTGCCTGTCTCTGCGTGGCAGATGCCATCTACCTTGGCAGCCAACCCATATCCAACCTCATTCTTCTGGATCAAATCTAAGGTAAAAGTTTGAATACATTTACCCTCTACGAGTTTTGCTACCAGCAGTCCTGACTGCCCCCCACCACAAATGATAAGATTATGGTAGTTGATGATGATGTCAGACAAATGGCCTTCAAGCAAGACTTGACCAACATTGACTTACACAATATAGAAGAGGTGAGTTTTATTCCATTTAACCCAACGGAAAAGCAACTTCCTAACTAAAAATGAAAATCATACCATTAATATCAAAGATATAGAGATGGGGAGGATTAGTCCAGCACAGAGAGATATACAGCCATTTACTGGAATTAGTTATGAAGGGAGCAACTTTGCCTTTGAAATATTTAGAGAAACCTTGTACTACCTCTTCCTCCTCCAGCTTGGATCTGAGGGTAAAGCTTCCAGCATGCTACTCTGAGTTATACTGGCTCACCTCTTCCAGTGTGTGGAGGTGGGCTGGGAAAGGCACATCTTCTAGCTAAAGACTTCCTTTACCAGAGGTTCTTTCCTGTTGAGAAAAACTGAAAGGTGATTTATTAGGCTGTTCAAAAGAACCTCCTGCCCTACCACACCTGCCTCTGATACTTACAAATATGTTCTGAAGTTCATAGTTATTTACAGATTCTCTCCAGAAGATCTTTTACAGGTTAGGTTTTGTAAAAGTAGCCTTGGAAGCTGGACGTGCCATATAGGGGTTCCGTACTGGTAAACCCAGCCACAATTCTGAAACTGGAGCCATACTTTTGTCTGTGAGGAAACCATTGAAATAACAAGAAATAATACATACACTGGTGATTTGTATGAAATTATTCTTGAGTTTATTATTTAATAAAGAATATTCAGAAATAGGCAAGTAAAACATGTCATTGATGTCACAGATGAAGAAGCTACGTACATGTGTTAACGGGATTCATTCACTGGTTTATGGACCCAGACTTCTCCTGGGACGCCACAAATCCACGGGTATGTAGACCCCTTTCAGTTTGATAGGAATGCAGATTAGTCACCAAATATCTGTGAATAGTCAAGGATTATGCAAATAATTCTCCTGTGGGCTCACTAAGGGATTCTCTTCTCCAGCATGTAGCCTAGAAACATTTTGAGTGGAGACAGCCCAGAGATTTCAGCAATGTTGGTTGTGCTTTTGCTGAGCAGACGTTTTTATGGACACCTGGGCCATCCTCACTGCACAAAGAATCTTTGTAAACATTTCCTCTAGTCAGCACTTTCCCATTATAGGAATGGTTAAAATTATCAGGTGTCATCCCCAAAACAGATGTTTGTTTCTGCCAAATTATTATAAGAAGCTTCCATATTGGAGATGTTAAAGAAATACTTGCAACTGAAATACGTACTCTGCTTGTTAAGCCTTTGCCAAAATACCCTTTTATGTTTAGAGAGCTATTTTGCATGAAGCTATTGTCAGCTTGTGTGGGCAGGTCGTTCTCTAAGTGTAGTGTGGATGCAGTTTGGGGATTAGAAGATCTTAAAATGATCATGAGGATTTATTTTGAGTTCTGAGTTCTTCAAAAGAAAAAATACACGTAAGAGTATATTCCTGCCAGGGGCTCCCAGAAACCTGAACGTAGTTCTTGTTTCTTTTGTTTCAAGAAACAAAGCACAAGATTTGCTTGAATTCTACACATGGGAAGTTCTAAATGTAGTCGTGTTCTTTGGTTATTTATAGCGCATGAGCCTCCACATACTCTCCCTTCTTATTATCTCTCCGCCCCCTCTCCCAGCACCATGACCCTATATTTAGAACTGAAGCGTCATCTTCTGTGACCACAGCAAGGTTGTGCCTCTGAGAAGGATTGCAGGTTACAAGGATAAATCACCAAATGGAGAAGATATCCATTTAGGACATTTTCACCTTCTGGGAGATAAGACCTCTATGTAAGAAACCCAATTCGTAGGCAGGTTCTCTTTTATATCATTTTATAGAAGAATGCATTTTTTATAATAACCTGGTATGCGTTGCAAAAAACACTGCTGTCATTACATATTACTGAGTTTTTGGAGTAGATCTTTATTGTTTACACACACACACACACACACACACAGGTACATGCATGTGAAAGGGATTATTTGACTGGGTAAAATTTAAAATTCTAGTTTAACAACAACAGTATCAACAAAACTTTTAACCCAGGGAGATCTTTGATACCTGCTTTTGAGAAGGGAAGTAAGTCTTTGAAGATATATCATGGAATTCCCTCACCAAAAAAAAATCAGTACAGCATGCTTGTAATCCCAGCACTTTGGGAGGCCAAGATGGGAGGATCACTTGAGCCCAGGAGTTTGAGATCAGTCTGGGCAACATGGCAAACCCTGTCTGTATAAAAAATACAAAATTTAGCTACATGTGGTGGTGCATGCCTATAGTCCCAGCTATTAGGGAGGCTGAGGTCAGAGGGTCACTTGAGCCTGGGAGATCGAGGCTGCAGAAAGCCTAGATCACACCACCACACTCCCACCTAGGTGACCTCCGTCTTTCATACTAATTCTAATAATAGCTATAAAAGTGCTAAGCACATTTAATGAATTCTTTCATTTAATCTGCATGTTACACATCAGGTATGTAGTAGCATTCCCACTTTACAGATAAGAAAGTTTAGGCTTAGACAGTTTAAAAAAAAAAAAAAAACAATTCAAAGTCATATAACTAGTCAGATTTCAAATTCAAATGGTCTGACTCCCGGGCCAGAGCTTTAAACCATTATCCTAATGCTCATAGATACAATTCTCTGATGACTTATGTCATCTTGTGTGTGAAGATAGAATTATTCACGATTGTGACCTAGGCATCAGCAGTTGGCTGTGATGTCACCTTTTATATGTGCTGGGTTCTTATTGCTCATTAAACTCTGGATCTTGATTTAGAAATCACCGAAAGAACTCTTTGTCTATTGTTTATTGTAAAGTGGAGTTCTCCTTTATAGTTTTCTTGCTACTGAAACCCAGCAGTTATATGGCTAAAAACACTTAAGTTTGGAAGCCAAAGATTGGTTTTAAGTAAGGTGCTCTTCTACTCTCTACTATTCCATTCATTTTGAATACTTTTTTTTCTTTCTCTTTTCTCCTGAAGGTGTTTTATAAAACCATAAGCTCCACAGAAATTGACCCAGTCACCCTCCAGTTGTATTTCTATCCATGAGTACGTTGTCGAATGGGCAGATGCTTGTTGTATGGTAGGAATGGTGAGGGATATACTCCAGGTATGGCAGTGCTTTGTTTATGGGGAGAAAAAAAATCAAAGAGTGGGAGATAAGTGCTCAAATCTCTTGCTTAGACAGCCTATCACTGCCCACCTAGAACATAAAACTTTTGACTCGTTTCTTTTCAGATCCAAAAAGAAAATACTATTTTTCTTAGAAAATACCCAATGTATACCTGCATGTTTCTATCTAGTGAAAGGCTGTACTATGGCATTTGAATCAGAGCACTTACATTGCATGATTTTCTTCTTTTTCTCAAAGTGGTACTGAGTGCAGTTAAGCTGTTACGCACTTGATGTAAAATTTTTGCATTTAAAAATCACCCATCTTTAAAAAGGGAAAAATAGTCCTGGCATTTTGGGGAAAGAGTTTTCTCTGAAGGAGGGAGGAGAAAAATATGGAGAATAATGAATTCATCAAGCTGAAAATGCACAAAGCAGCGAAGCGCTCAGGCTTCAATACATGGCAAATGGAAAGAGAGCTCCCATTACTGTCGAGATGCACAGACACAGCCCCGCTAATCGCTTGGTCATGCTTGGGAGACACTAAGTCATCACAGGCCATGACATGGTGAGAACAGGGTGCCAGGGGTTTGTTGTAAGAAAAAATTGTTTATTTAACATCCATAACCAGTAGCACTCCTTTCTCCGACCCTCATCCTCAGGTGACAAGTCTTGGTTTGGAAAATGCATATGTATGTGTGTGTCTGTGTGTGCATGCGTATGTGTGCATGTGTATGTGTTTAACTCTTTAGGTTCAACACAAATGGAGATTATATGGGTAGTAAAAATTATCTTGTAAGTAACTATTGGAACCAATAAATTAATTTTATTTCTTTCTATAATTTGTTGTCTCTTATATGTATAAACAATATTAAATATAAAATAATAAAAGTTAACATTTATTGAAGAGTTGTTTTGTGCGAGATGCAGTTTTGAGTTATTTACATGAATTGCTTCATCAGCTCCTCAAGACAGAACTATAAAATAGGGTACCATTATTGTCTCCATTTTATAGGCCGTAAGTAGCCTGTCCAAGGTCATAGAGCTAATGAATAGCGAAGTCAAGTTTGGGACTGAGATTGTCTGACTCCAAAGCTGGTACTCTTAACCACTGTAAGTTGTATTAGATTACGTTCTTGGAGACTTCCAATGAAACCAGAGGACAAATTAGTTGAAGAGACAAATTATGGTTTTTCACTCTTTCAACATATATTTTATTGAGTATTGTGCTTATGATAGAGTGGAAAGACAAATATATACATAACTCCCACTCAATAACATTCTTGCTGTAATAGCAAGATGCATTAGGGGCAGAGGTAGCATGGAGGAAGGGATAATTGTGCCTTTGGGTATTGCTTCATGTACTCTGCTACGAAACCAGTGACTAGCATGGTATCTGGACTTAGTAGGTATTCCATAAATAGTGCAGTCAGGAAAAGATGCAAATGGGTAACATCTGAGCTGAGACTTTATGGATAAATAGTAGTTTCCTTATGGATAAGGTGGGAAATGGTATTCCAGGATGAGAGAGGAGCATATGAAAGGCAGGAGACCGCCTGGCCTGTTCAGGCAACTACATTGGTTCTATATTGCTGAAGCATAAAATGGAAGAGACAAGACAAGAGAGGGAGCCAGGATTGTTCAACTATTGAGCAGAGTTGTAATGGACATTGTATGCCATGCAGTGGGATATGCATTTATCTGGAGAAGTGGGGATGCCATTTAAGTAACATGAGTATTGTGGAGGGGTGGTTCAGCTTGAGGTTACAGAAACAGCCCCTTGGAAGTTGAATTGAAGTGGGTAGGGGAGCAGTCCAGATTAGAGGCTATTGCAGTGATCCTGGATGAGATGATGTGGGTAAACAGTACAGTTCCTGTGGAGCTGGAGAGGTCCCACGGACTTACTAAATATTCAGTAGATGGGGATAGATATGACTGGTCACTCATTAGATAGATTTCTGGAAAATCTGGAAAATATTAGTAAGATATGCTGCCATTAACCAGGATGGGGAATAAAAATAATAAAACAGACTTGGAGTAAAACATTGTGCATTCTCTCAATGTTGTCAGGTTTGAGGTTTTTCTGGGACATATAGCTGGAGTTGTCTAAAAGTCAGTTGAACACACATGACTCAAACTTAGACAATAGGACTGTGTTTGAGCAAGTATCAGCAGCAGACATGGAGGTAACAGCCGGTGAATTTTACTAACCAAAGTTACCATTCTGTGCACAGTGGTGTAACATGGAACACAAGCGTTAGTGTTGCACAAATTCATAATAAAACAAGAAAAAGTAGGATTGAGTATCCATAGAGGGAGTTGTTAAATGGACATCATGAAATAAAATAATTGGGATTGGAAAGTGAGGGTTTTAATTGGGTAGAAAGAAAAGAAAGGGGAAAAATAGCATTTTGTATGGAAGAATCCTTAGATTTAGCAGTGTGATCCTTTAGACACTTCCTTGGGAGGTGTCCATTTTAAATATTGCATCATTTGATTCTGGAGGCTTTGGAGCTTTAGGAAATACTTTACTAAGAGTGAGTGCCTTAATGAAATATGTGCATTTTTATTAAATCACTATTAAACCCTCTTTTGAAATGGGCAAGCTGACTATATAATAGCGTGATGTGTTGGTGCCAGTTTTCCTCTAAAATCTACTTTAAATTTTCATTCCAATTATTAAACACTTATTATAGTCTTTACTTAGGGAGCCAGCATTCTAAGTACTTTACATCTATTAATTCATTTAATTTTCATCACACTCCTATGTGGTAGGGTTTATCATCTACCTCATATATGATACCATATAAAATAGGTACCATTTTATAGATAAGGAAACGGAGGCACAGTTTGAGTGACTTGTCAAGCAGCTAGTAAGTAGGTGATCCTGGATTTTGAATTCAGGTGTTGTGGTTCCACTATCCTGCATTATATTGTCTCTCTGATGTCATGGCCAGAAGACCCAAGAATCTCAGATTCTTGGCCATAGTCAAGCTTCCCACCTCTTGGAATCCCCAAGGGATATTTATGAAGAAGACAGTGACCGGTAAATGGCAGATTCGGGTGTAGAATGGGGGGTGGAAGAGACATAAATGCATACGGTATTGTGGCTGGCTGTTTCCTGTCAAATCTCAAAGCAGAACTCTAAAGTTAGTTGAGAGTTGAGAGGAGAGGCATTTTATCCCTTAAAGCCAATCCCGAATCACACATTGACTCCCGGTAAGGAAGGCTTGTTCAGCATGTCCATACCATAGTTTGAGGAACTGGGGCAGAAGGAGATAGGGCCAGTAATATGGGGTGGGAAGGGTAGGGGTTTAGAGAGACTTTGCAGTTTGCAAAATCAAGGCAGTCTAAGCTATATCTGTGAGTATACCAGGCTAACTTCCAAGTAAAAAGAGAAAAATGGGAGGAGGGGAGGGAGAGAGAGCATGGAGCAAACTTCTCCTCTCTAAGGCTGGATAACTATTTAGATTAAGTGAGTGAAAGAGAAGAGGTCCCAGTCCATGTGCACATGGTCACTGGCTTTTGGATCTGAGAATCTTTCACTTCGTTAAGCATGTAGCCTGATCAGCTCCAGGAATTTGAGCTCTCTGGGGAAAAAAAGCTCAAGAGGACAATAAAGGAAAGAGACCTGGGCCTCCTTCTTCAAGATGCCACAGTGGCTCGCAGTTCTCATTTCATTAGTGGACATGTGGAAAAAACTTCCTTTTCAACAAAAATTACTGTACCTTACGGGAAGAGAATAGGGTACTTGCATAGAGATGGGTCTTTCTACTCTGACTGTCATGGAAGAGATTGACGTTCAGAAGCACTGCACACAGCATTGAAGTACAGAGACACTGGGTTGGCCATGAGACTAGAGATGTGGATAGAGGTCGATAGACAGGTATTGGATGTCCCTTTGCAGAGTTGAGGCCACAGTGTCTGGGAGATCCTTGTTGATTCTTGTAGGGTGAGTATTAGCATGTTTGACTTGCTGAAATTTTATTCTCTGTGTAAAACAACTTACAAGACATGGGTTTTAGTACCAATTTTGGCACTGTTTGTGTACCTTTGGCCAGGAACTGGCAAACTTGTTCTGTAAAGACCAGAGAATAAATGTTTTCTGCCTTGACAGCTATATAGTCTCTGTGCCACAGCTACTCAACTCTGCCATTGTAGTGCAAAAGTAGCTTTAGGCAATATGGAAATGAATGAGTATGGCTGTGTCCCAATAAAACTTTATTTTAAAAAGATGGGGGTTGGAGGGTGGAGTTGGGGGTGGTGAGTTTGGTCCACCAGAAGTCATTTGCCAGCTCTCATTTTAAGCAAATAAGTTCTCTTTGTCTGAATTTCCCCATTCTTCCATGTCTTAGTTTGTTTCCTTCTGCTATAACATAATACAGCAGACTAGATAATCTATAAAGAAAGTAAATTCATTTCTCACAGTTCTGGTGGCTGGGAAATCCAAGAGCATGGCTCCAGTATCTGACAAGGGCCTTTTTACTGCATCATTCCATTGTAGAAGGTAGAAGGGCACGTGCAAGCAAGAGGAAATTGGACCAAACTCATCCTTTTTATCAGGAACCTACTCCTGAGATTATGAACCCACTCCTGCTTAATGAATCCATTCATGAGGACAGATCACCCATGACCTGATCACCTCTTAAAGACCCCACCTCTTAATGCTATTACAATGGCAGTGAAATGTCAACATGAGTTTTGGTGGGGACATTCAAGCCACAGCAACCCAGCTGGCTACTAATTCTTACCCACCAATGCAAGATGTTGCAGATACCTGGAATGATAAATGGTGCCTAGAAGAAAGAATGCTGAGTAGGGAGTCAGGACACTTGGATTCTTGGAGGCCCTGGCACCTGCCAACTGAGGAAACTTGGCCCTATACTTATTTTCTGTGCTTCTATTTCTTCAAGTCAGTAAGGGGTTACCTTTAAGTAGCTTCCCAGTCCTCGCATTCTATGTAGAAGGATTTGAGAAAGTCCTCTACAAATATTAACTAAAATAAAGATGATATGTGTAGATAAAAGTCTACTTTTAAAATTTAGTTCACATTATATCTTAGGCATCTCTATATATGTGTGTGTTTACTCTAGGGTATTAGACCTCTCTGTCAAGCTCTTAAGAGTCAAGTTTTAATGCAACCTAATGATATCAGAAGAAAAAATCCTTACAAATGAGAGACTACACAAATTTTGTATATGTACATATATATGTGTATATACATGCATGTATATATGTGTGTGTATATATATCCTCCTTGGAAAATTTTTTTGTGTAGTCTCTCATTTGTAAGGATTTTTCCTTCTAATATTGTTAGGTTGCATTAAAACTTGACTCTGAAGAGCTTGACAGATAGGTCAAATACCCTAGAGTAAATGTGCAAGTCTAGAGGACAGTACAGGAAGTTTCTGCTAAAAAAATGTTTAAGCCAATAATGGAGGACATATGTAATTACTTGCTCCAATAAAACTCCCAGGATTTCTCCAAACAATGAAAGAAACACCTTGAAAATAAGAGAGAGAGAGCAAGATTCCCTGGCTTTCACTCTTTTATGACTATATGTGTGACTTGTACCCAGTGAGCACTACATAAGAAAGGAAATGACTCCATCTCCATTCTAGATGCTCCATACTGTGGTGTCCACCATAATTAAACTAATAAAAAGAGTAGGGGAAGCTCCAGATTCACTTCTTTTCCCTCTAGTGAACTTGACTTAGGCTGGATATGGAATACTATTACCTAAACTCTCTCTTGCTTTTTCCTTCTTTATGAAAACCGTAAGAGTAATGAGGAGGAAAGACAGACTCGTTTGACTACAATCCATGATTTAAGCACAAAACAAAACACAAACCATATTACTGAAGGGTAATAAAAATGAGTCTAACTGGCAGTTAGGTTCCTACAAATAAAAATTGCTACCATTGCTGCTGTTGCCTCTCTTTGTAAATGAAGAGATGAATGCTACCTTTGTTCAATGAGCCCCTGATTAAGAGGCGTCTAGCATTGAAGGATATTGCTTTAAAAAGATTGCCAGGTAAATGTCAGACCTATGGAGACACTGGGTTATGAAGGTTACATCTGCTGAAGGTAAATTTAATAAAACAGCCAACGGCACAGACATGGTTTAGAGATTCTCCTAATAGCTTAAACATTTGCAACCTCATGGAGTAGTATCCTAGTTTAATTCTCTCCAACTTATTTTTATTTTAAGCTATGGAGGTTGGAGTGGATGAGGGAAGGGGAGTAATCATTTTCATACACACACACACATTTAGGAGCATTTTCTACTTTGAAGTGCTGGGTTATGCTAATATAGCTTTAAATGGGTTACTCATTTAGAGTTATCAGAGTGATTTGTATTTTTTATATTTATTCACCTTTAATTTCTACCAGTTTTTCCCCAACTTTTTGGATTAACCAAGGACTTTACTAAGAATTTTGTTAGATATACCTTTCCAAGAAACTTGGATTGGAAGTTTCTATTAGGTGTTAGATAAATTGCTTAACCTGCTCTGAAGAAAACCAGTCCTGGGAGAATTGTGAAGCTCATGGACATTTAGAAGGTGGTTGGATCTGTCATGGATAGCAGCCCTTTTTGAAATCTTTGTCATGCGTCAAGACCATTTCATGCTGAGCTTTTTGGGATAAGAAGGTGATTTGTCCTGGGGATCTTTTCCTTCAAATGATATACGTAAAGAATCCCACAGGGAACCAGCACATGCATGTGCTCAACAAGTGTAGTTCTTTCCCACTGACATAAGAGATGTCCTGGTTATTCGACCAGTTGCCTATTTCTTAACCTCTTTGATTAAAGGGCACTCTGCAATCAAAGGGATTAGATCCCAGACTACCTATTTTTCTCTAGTACCTCCCCTCAAGACTTAAAAGTAGAGATGCAGACTATATAAAGGTTGAGAATTGAATACTTTCAGAATTCTGAGTGTCTGTTAGTGAGCACTGTGTATTTCCAAAGTGCTTGAGATCATTTATTTCTGTGATTTAATAGAGACTAGAGCCAGAATAAAGGAAGGGCCCTCCAAGATTTTCCGCCAAATTGGCAGGGCAACTGCATTACGATAGAAGAATTTATGACTCCTGTTACCTGGGCTCAACCCTTGCACCCAACTTTCTGTACTTTCTGGTTTTCCTTCTTTGGATGCTGGCTTTACCAAAAGTTAAACAGAGGTTGCTTCTTTTTGTCTTCCCTTTTCCATGTCTGTCCTTGATCTGACCAGATTGTTGTATTTAAAATGGTTGGTAGGAGAGAGGACATTGAAAGAAGAATATGAACTATGTGAAATAGAACAATGGTTGTTCCGTGGTTGATAAAGCAATCTGATCTCATTTCTGAGTCCACCCAGTTGTTGTTTGTTTTTATTAAAAATGTCTGTAAGGGTAACTGTTCTGAGTATATATCCAAGATAATAACAACATTAACTGGCTTTGCTGCAGAATCAATAGGAGTAACAAAAATATATGTCTGTTGATTAAGAATGACATAAAACAAATTTGTTAACTAAAACAGATAGTGTCAACAGTTTAAGCAGATATCATATGATGCTTAAATCCTATATTTGCAGTTCTTTTTTTCTGGGAAAAATATTTACAAATTACTTTTTAAAGCATGATTGTAGTCTGCTGAGAAAATTCTGAAAGAAAATTAAAAAAAAAAAAAAACACAAAAGGAAGGGTAACCCAGAAACTGCCCTCCCTGTCCTCCGAGGGGAGAGAGAGAATGAGAGAAAAGGCTGGGGGTGGGGAGGGAAAGAGACCCGTATACTTCATCTAGGGAAAGTGATTGAAAATGCTAATTCTCTGCCCACAGACTAAAACTTTGAAGGACAGGTCCTTGTCATTGGACTCCTTGAGAAACAGCAGAGCAGAAATAAAAATAGATCATTGACCAAACATATCTCTTTCAAACTGAGAAGTTTTAAAGTGCTGCTGCCTATTTTTTTTCTGTTTAAAAAATTATAAACCTTTTTACTTTTTACCCTGAGAACTTTGGAGGCTAATGTATATGTGGTTTAGGAATAAAAATATTATGAATCTCAGTTTAAGAAATGTTGAGATCTTTTTGTTGCTATATTTTTCCCCTTTGGAAAATGAATACCTGCAAGAGTCAGGTCTAGGTTATTGTCAGATCAGGAGTTTCAGAGACATAAGTCAATTGGAAAGATTAAAAAAAGATACATAATAGTTGCATGTATTTTGGGGTATATGTGATATTTGGATGCATGCTACAATCTGTAATGATCAAATCAGGGTAATTGGGATGTCTATCACCTCAATTATTCGTCTTTTCTTTGTTTTGGGAACATTCCAGTTCTTCTCTTCTAGCTATTTTGAAATATACAATAAAGTATTTTTAACTATAGTCTTTCTAATTAGCAAGACTTCTGGAAAGATGAATATAGTTGAAAGTTACCTACTTATGTTCTTTAAACAGAAATATTAACAATAATGATTCCACTATGATAATAACCTTTTTCTATTATAATTTTAAGCTCAAAAGTTACACCGGGGTTTGTGACTGAGTTATTGTGTTATAACTAGTGGCACAGGGACAATTAGGATAACACAGTTTTTGAAAGTGGCCCTAACATATAATATGTTAAAAACCAGGGATACCTTTATGGGTTTTTAAGAGTCAAGAATGGTGTTCTAGTAGCAAGATTTGGGATTCATTTATTCATTCATTCATCCTTTTTTTCTTTTTTTGTTTTTTGGTTTTTTTTTTTTTTTTTTTTGAGACAGAGTTTCATTCTTGTTGCCCAGGCTGGAGTGTAATGGCACTATCTCGGCTCACCGCAACCTCTGCCTCCCAGGTTCAAGCAATTCTCCCGCCTCAGCCTCCCAAGTAGCTGGGATTAAAACCATGCACTACCACGTCCGGTTAATTTTGTATTTTTAGTAGAGATGGAGTTTCTCCATGTTAGTCAGGCTGGTCTCGAACTCCTGACCTTAGGTGATCCGCCCACCTCGGCCTCCAAAAGTGCTGGGATTACAGGCATTAGCCATCGCTCCCGGCCCATCCTTTAACATCTGCGTATGGGTCCAGCACTGCCTCTGGACCCTGGGGCTACAGAAGTGACCTGAAGACACTGAGGGAGTGGTTGTGTAGATGTCTGGGAGGGGCATATTCCAGGTAATGGGAACAGCAGGTGCAAACATTCTGTGGAAGGGGACTGAGTGGTATGTTCAAGTAAAGCGAGGACAGCAGAAGGACTGGGCTGAAGTTCCTCATGGAGAGGACAATGAGAGGTGATATCAGAGAAGAAACAGGAGTACTACAGGGTATGTTGGCTCATTAGGCCAGTATCATGGCTGTGGCTTTTACTCTGAATGAGATAAAACCATTGATAGGATTTTGAGGTGAGGAGTGACATGATCTTACTTATCCTTTTGAAGGATCATCCCAGCAGCTGTTTAGAAAATAGACTGACGAGGGGCTAGGACAGAAGCAGGGAGCCTCATTGAAAGGCTGCTGCAGTTCTCCAGGGAGAGCGGACAGTGGTTTGGACTCCAGCAATAGACATGGAGGTGGGGAGAAGTGGTTAGATTTCCTGGGAATGCTTCAAAGGTAGTGCCAACAGGATTTGGCGATGGTTTAGATGAAGGGTGAAAAAGAAGGAAAATCTTCAAATCACAGACTCCCATTCCACTACCTTAAATATCTTAATCTCTCATTTTAATACCAACCAGAACAATACAAACTTTTACATGCACTTGCACTGTACTTTAAAAATTAAAAAGCTTTTATTTACTTTGTTCTTGTTGCACTTATGTAGTACATACTAGTTCATCTTTCAGATGAAATAACAGTGGCCCGGTGACATGAAAGACTCTGACTAAGTGTATGCAGCCAGTCGGTGGCAGAGCAGACACTTAAACTTGTGTTTCTACAGAATTGATGTCATAAAGATAATCCTCTTTATTAAGTGCTGGGACCATACCTTCTGAGGTTCCAGCATGTCAGTGACCCAGACAGTCTGTGGACGAGCAGAGTCAATGTGACACATTCCTAATACTGTTAGATGCTACTGCTGTATGTGAGCATGGATTATATTTTGTGTATGAAGATGGAGATTCTGGCCTACAGTGAAGTACATTTGACTCTGTAGTTGGTGTTATTTTTATCTGGTAACTAGCAATTAATTTACTCAGTTTTGACCACTTCACTCTCATCCAGTGATTCTTATGTGGCCCATTGGCAGTTATTTGTGGTTCAGGGATATTTCCTGAGTTACTAAGATAGGAGCAAGACTAATTAGTCAAGCCAACAACTATAACTCTGACTGCAACTCCTGATAGGTTGCTGACAACCTGACTCACCTATCACAGTCTCCATCTTTTTATGAATGTGGACAAAAACCGGCATAATTTTAATGTATCAGGTTGGTAGTTGAGAAAGCCAGCTGGCACTCCTATTAGTCTGATAGGTGGATTCAAGGCTAAAGTGCAAGTTGAACTATCTATTAATGGAAAATAATATAAATAGAAAGAAAAAAAACCCTACCAATTTAGTTCATCAGAGGTAATAATGTCTAAACACCCTAACCTCAAAATCATTAATCCTGAATATCTCAATCAATATGGAATCTCTCAGAAATCAATTTGCTGCTACAAATATGATTATTTAATAATTCACAAGTTATGGGCCTTCAGGCTAGAAGAGATTAGCGTAGCTGAAGGAAAAGAGATAATCTTCACCTCAGATAAGATTTCAATTAAAAGAAGACAATGTCTACGAAATGTAGTTTAAAGTTTGACGTGTCAGTCTTTTATGTGTGTGTGTTTTGAGCTGTATGCCCTACTGGGAAGAAATCAATTTAGTTCAGTCTCATTGTTCATTTTCAGATCAGAGCTATTTAGCTATTTTCCTGAAGCATCATAAATATTTTATTAAAATAAACCATTGCAAATTTCGGTTTTACTTACTAGATTAAAACCAATAATTTTAAATAGCTAATGACTGGTGCCAAATCACACAGACATTTTTCTCTGCAGTGTTGAGGAGCAATGACAGATGAATCTTTTGAGGCATTTTGGTAACTGTTTCATGGCTTTTCTCTTTTATACCAGAGAGGGGAATATTGTTTTATGAATTTTGCCTTTGGAGGGCCCTTGTGTGATGTCATCAGTTTGGATGACATGCATTTCCAGTACTTGTACTTCTTTCTAACACTTCGCTTTCATAATAAATCTGTTCACTGTAAAGATATTGCTAAGCCTGGCTTCATGAAAGCTCTCCGTCTATTCTGCAGTTATGCAATGTGGACATTCCCATTACTAATGGTTCTTATAGGTCTCACTTTGATTCTCTTCATTGTCTGTTCTTCATCAAGAGTCCTCTGGCCTAAGAATCTCTTTAAACTGTTGTGAGGAGAGAACCTTTATTTTTTTTCTCAAACAGTATTTTCTGCAGTCAGTGGCTGAAATGTTCTTCTACATTATTTTATAATGGAGCAGATAACTATTGGAATGGGGGTTGCCGGGGTCACTGCTATACACCCAGGAGAATGTCCTGTCACCTGAATGACTTGGTCCTGCCCCCACCCTGGGCCACACCCCCATGTAGGGCTGGGTGACCTTTCTGTCTATTTGCATAATCTTCCTTCCTTGGATTTATTCTCTGTGCCTGGGTCAAAAAAAGGGGCTCATTAATAAACATTTATTGAGCACCAGCAGGGTATTATGTTCCAGATATATTCCCTTCCCTGTAGGCTTGGAATCCACAATTTTGGCTCCCAGCAGTCACCTCTGCCCTGATTTTGAGAAGAGTAAGTTATCTAAGCAATTGAAAGGACATTCAAATATTTGTGAACTTCAAAGGGAGACAGTCCTTCATCTAAAATGTCCTTTTAGGTGGTCAAAACTTCTAAATATTCTACTTGTCTAGCAAAGCACAGTGAACTGTGAGTTTCCGGGATGCAGATAAGCCATGATTAGGTTAAAAATATTAACACTCATAGATAATAATTAGGTTCTCAAGTTAAAACATCTGTTCTGTTAGGTGTGAGGACGAGAGAGAGAAAAAGAACCATATAAAAATTGAAGAACCTTGTCAAGGTCATTGGCATATAATTTTTAAAGTTATTTGAGCTAGGTAGCCATTGTGCTAAAAATTCCATCAGGAGGCAAAGTTGAAGAAGACACTATGCTGTTAGAATGTGTGAAGCTTTTTACTGAAGCATGATACATAATTGAAAATGCCTTTAGCAAATTCCTGCTTTAATGGGAAAATACTTTGTCATGCAGTTTTTCAATTAGTATTCACTAATTCAAATTGGTTTATCATTTACCCAACTGCACATTAGATTTTTAGTGATGCATTTTCTCATTTTACTTGTGGATTTTCCAGTTGATAGTAAAACTTTGGTGGCTTCAATAATATTTCCATGGGTGATTCTCCGCATTTTTCTGCCTAATATAGTGGCCCATTTGAACGTGACTCTGATGAAAAGCTATGGGGTTGTAGCTGTTTGAATTAGAATCTGGGATGGGAAGAAGGGAGAAATTTGAGTTTGAAATAAAGAAGGCGATGATTCTTTCATGTGCCGTTGTCTGTTCCCCTCAGATTCAAGAGAATTCACACCTTAGTTATGAAAGGCATTTTCCATCACAAATTTAATGTTCTTGCTTGAAAACTTCTGCTGGGCACAGTGGCTCACGCCTGTAATCCCAGCACTTTGGGAGTGCTGAGGTGGATGGATCACCTGAGGTCAGGAGTTCGAGACCAACCTGACCAACATGGAGAAGCTCCGTCTCTACTAAAAATACAAAATTAGCTGGGCATGGTGGTGCATGCCTGTAATCCCAGCTACTCAGGAGGCTGTGGCTGGAGAGTCACTTGAGCCAGGGAGGCGGAAGTTGTGGTGAGCCAAGATAGCGCCATTGCACTCCAGCCTGGGCAACAAGAGCAAAACTCCGTCTCAAAAAAAGAAAAGAAAAGAAAATTTATATAGAAGGTACAATAGTCCAATAGTCCAAAATGTGGTTCCTAAAGCATCAGTCAATCACTTAGGTATTAAAAGTACTGAAGGTAAACTTATAATTAAGTTAGATCATGGGTTGTGGTCAGTGGAAACATAAAATAGGTCCTCTACCTATGTTTTTTTTTTTCAATTTGGATGAGGAAAAAGCTTAACCAAAAATAAGTTCCTTAAACACCATAAGGGTCAGAACATTTCAACATTCATTCATTCATTTAGTCATTCATTCATTGAATACTTAAAGAATAGCTCTCTTCAAGTGGGTCACTAATATCAGATTTTCTATGTTTACATTTATTCTCCTCACTGGAGTGTGAGTTTTATGATAGTAGAAAATGTTAGGCCACTGCCATATCCTCAGAGATTAGAATAACAACTAACACATAGTAAACACACCATATATATTTGTTAAGTAAATGCATGAGTGAATGAATGAATGATTAAATATGTGCTTAAGAAAGATTTCCCAAAGTAATGAGTACTCACAACTGAAGTTTCTAAAGGAGTCTAGGAAGAGTGGAAGCAGAGGAAGAAAATTTCTTGCAGAAGAGTAGTAGACCATTTACATTAGCACACAAAAAAGTAAAACACTTAAGTATAAATCTAAGAAAATATGTACAAGAGTTATACAAAGAAAACTACAAAACTCCAGTTAAAGAATAACTAAATAAATGGAGATATTACACGTTTATGGATAGGAAGACTCAATATTGCCAAATGTCAGCTCTTGCCTACTTGACCTATAGATTCAATGCAATTCCAATCAAAATTTCAGCAAGTTACTCTGTGGATATCAACCCATGGATTCTTAAATTTATAGAGACAAAAAAAAAAAAAAAAAAAAAAAAGACCCATACTAGTCAACACAGGAATGAAAGAGAACAATATGAGAGAACTGAAACTACTTTACTCTAAAGCTACAGTAATCAAGACAGTGTGGTATTGGCAAAAGAACAGGCAAGCAGATTAATGGAACAGAATAAAGAGCTCAAAACTAGACCACGTAAACACAGTCAATTAATCTTTGACAATGGAGCTGGGGAAATACAATGGAGAAAAGATAGCCTTTTCAACAAATGGGGCTTGAACAACTGTATATCCACATGCAAAAATAAAAGAATGAATCTAGACATAGATCTTAAACTCTTCACAAAAATTAACTCAAAATGTGTCATATACCTAAATGTAAAATGTAAAACCATAAAACTTTTAGAAGAGAACATAGGAGAAAATGTAAATGACTCTGGGTATGCCAATGACTCTTTAGCTACAGCACCAAAGGTACAATTCATGAAATAAATAATTGATTTCATTAAACTTAAAAATTTCTTCCCTGTGAAAGACACTGTCAAGGGAATGAGAAGACAAGCCAAAGACTGGGAGAAAACATTTACAAAATACATCTCATAAAGGATTGTTATCCAAAATATACAAAGAACTCTTAAAACTCAACAATAAGAAATCAAATAACCCAATTAAAAAATAAGCAAAAGACCAGAACAGAAACCTTACAAAAGAAGAAATACAAATAGCAAATAAGCATAAGAAAAGACAATCAACATAATCTGATTTGACTAGGGAATTTCAAATTAAAACAACAATGAAATACCACAGTACACTTATTTGAATGGCCAAAATTCAAGACACTGACAATACCAAATGCTGATGAGGATGTGAAACTACAGGAACTTTCATTCATTACTGATAGGAATGCAAAATGGTATAGTCACGTTGGTTTAGAAGACAGTTTGGGCAGTTTCTTACAAAACTAAACACACTCTTACTATATGATTCAGCAATCATATTCCTTGGTTTTTACCTAAATAAGCTGAAAACTTGTGCCATACAAAAATATGCACACATATGCTTATAGCAGCTGTATTCATAACTGCCAAAATTTGGAAGCAACCAAATTGTCTTTCAAGAGTGAATAGTTAAATAAACCATGATACAGCCAGACAACGGAGTATTATTCACTACTGAAAAGAAATGAACTATCAAGTGGTGAAAATACATAAAGGAAACTTAAATGCATGTTACTAAATGAAAGAAGCAAATTTGAAAAGGCTATATAGTATGTTAAACTATATGTCTTTCTAGAAAAGACAGAGTCCTATGGAGACAGTAAAAAAAGATTAGTGGTTGCCAGAGGTTGGGGACTGCAGGGTGAATAGGTGAGTCACAGAGGATTTTTAGGGCAGTGAAACTATTTTGTATGATATTATAATAATAGATATCTGTCATTACATTTATCCAAATCCTTATATAACCCCAAGAAGTAACCCTAATGCAAAGTCTGAGCTTTGGGTGGAAACACTGTGTCAATGTAAGTTCATCAGTTGGAGTAAATGTACCCCTCTGGTGGGGAATATCTATGGGTGGGGGGTTGGGGGGGCAGTGCTGTGTATGTGGCGGGTAAGTAGACGATACTTAAGAAGTCCCTGTACCTTCCTCTCAATTTTGCTTTGACACCAAAACTACTCTAAACAGTAAAGTTTATTTTCTTAAAAAGAGTAGAAGACAAGGCCAAATGTAAGGTCTTGTTTAGGAAACTCAGGTAGTCCAGTTCAAATGGATGTGTACACAAGGCTGGAGTGCTGAGAGATGTGGCATGAGATGCAAGTAGGGCCAGCCAGAAACAAATAAGGTGACTAAGAGTGGGATTCCATTGTTTTCACTTTCGTATGTATAGGTTTTTGTTTCTTATAAAAGCAACCACCCTCTGTAGGATGCATGGGTTTTGACAGCTGGGAGGCCATTGGTTTACAGCGGCTTACAATACAGTGGAATTTGCAATATGGAATTTTAGAGGCACAGGGAAAAGTTTGGGCTGGTTTTGTTCAGCAGGAATAGACTGAAGTAGACTGAGGTTCCCTGGGACCTCAGGGCGATGCTGGGGTAAGAAAACGAGAGCCAGAGGTTGAGCACCATGGTGGGGGAAGGGCACGGAAGAACAGGCATGGAAGGAAGGCCATCCTGGGAGATGCCTATATAACTAAATCCCTTACAGGTGAGCCTGCACCCACTGAAGGCATGTGTTTTCCTAGTAGTGTGGCTAGTGTCTACCTTCTGGTCTTGTTCTTCTGATTTCTGTTTACGAGATGACTACTCCTAGAGGTGGAGCCCAAGGACTTGGGAATAGTAAAGATAAGTAAGTGGACTTGCTGCCAATGGACAATGAATCCTTACTTTGCTCCTAGTATCAGAATTCATATGTATAGACAGCCTGAGCAACCATCTGGTGCATCATTTGAAGCAGAATGAATGGATACAAATAATCTTTTGTCGACACGTTATACTCCAACATGATTCTTCCCTTAAGATGAGACTTCTGTGGAAGTGGGCTGATCATTCTGATGAAAGATAAATGCAAGAATGTCCCTAACATTTGCTGGGCTAGGACAAGCGTCCAAATGGAGACCCAGGTACCTCGAATGTTTAAAAGCTATAAATCAGGCTTATAAATTGTTACATAAAACATGTCCTATAGTTCTACCTTGACAAATGTACCTTCATGATCCTTTTTACTTAACATGTGGCCCACATACCAGCAGTGTTAGTATCATTTTGGAGCGCATTAGAAATGCCGACTTTCAGGCCCTACCCCAGATTTACTGAATCAGATCTGCATTGGAACAAGACCCGTAGGTATTTTGTTAGTACATTAAGCTTTGAAAGGCACTGTTCAGAATGATCTGGAAGGCCAAGCTCTAATTTAGAATCCACAGACTTCTCAGAGTAGTGCACCAGACCATGGCAACATTACAAGAACTGTTTCTCAGCCCTCAGCCTCTAATCTGACCCCCTTCCTACTCCCAGCTCCTTCCAACATCTGAATGCCTTGTGCATACCTGTATGGATACCCTAGTCTGCACATTCATATCCCTTTAATATGGCTGCCCTTTGGCCTCCCTGCAGTCCTAGGAATATATCTAATAGACTAGTCAGCCACTGGGAGGATGGAGTCAGGCCTGAAGCAGGCCTAGAACCACTTGAGTAAGGAATTCCTAGAAGAGGGGTATAGGCTCTAGATGGGCATGTCCCCTCGGCCACACCATGGAGAAGGGTACAGCCACAGGACGTCAGGGCCTCTTGTGCCCTGGTTTGAGTAGTACTGGGTGAATGTATTTCTTTCAGTGGGAATGAGATGATTGTGGTGATAACACTCAAACTAGAATGTCTTCAATAAGTTGGTAATTAACAGATGAAATCTTGCATTAGGACATTCATCTACATCTTGAAAAAAATGGAGCTGCTGATAGGTATCCAGGATCGTAGAACATCTTAGGGACTGACAGCTTACACTGAAGTCTGAATTTCTTGCCATTGAGGTTGGGATGGTTTGGAGGAAAGATGTGTCCTGAGGGATTTAAGAGATTGACTCTTGACACAATGAAGTCAAGAAGTAGGAAAAAAATAGGCATATGTGTAACTTTTCAGTTGCATAACATTTGACTTGTCCATAATACATTTGACTTGCATTTTCATGGTTAGCCAAAACTAGCTTTCCAAAAGATATTTTGTGCCCTCTTTCAAAATCTGACACTCTATCAAATGGAATTTCTTTTAAAAAAATGTAATGAAATGTGATTAGTGCAAATGTCTGTGAAATTTATTGAACTATTAAAATCCTATTGGGTCTTTGTTTATGAAATGTATTTTTCTGTATTTGAGGTTTAGGGAAGCTTGATAATGAGCCTGTGAAGATTCATGGCCTCTTTTCTATGGCTTAATTTAGGCTCTATATCAAATATGTAAAATAATGTTATATCTTCCCACCACCTCTGTGGATCATACATTTTGTTATTTCTCTGCCAGAGGTTTTTTTCTCCTTCTTTTCTCCTTTTATAAAGAACTACTAATAGTAGGAACATTTTTAATATAGAGAGCCATTATCTAGACCAGAAAGAAGAAGTGAGTTTGGATAATGATTTTTCCTTCCAGGTGTAGCTTTAGGGTTAGGTAGACACATACAGATTCACACTCAGTGTCAGCTGCCACCCTCACCCCTCCATACACTCATTTAGGAAATGCATATTCCATCATATACTGCCATTATCTAAACTCCCCAGGGCCATCATCAGCTTCTGTGAGGCAAATGACTTGCTCAGCAGAGTTGCCCATGGGGTAGAGAAATGGAGATGATCAGGCTATGCAGTATCCTTTGGGGATGGGGGCGTGGAGTGGATGATGTTGCTGTCAGCAGACCTGTGACTTAAAGAGGCAGCCAGTGATCTTTTATCCATTTCATTGCAAAGCAGCTAAGGCCATCCTTGATCCCTTCCATGTGCAATTTTTACATCTGTTCTGTGATTTACTTTCTCTTCACTTACATTTACATTGTGCCAGTAACTTTGTTTTGCTCTGAGGATAAAGATCAAAATCCTAAGCATGCCCTCAAAGTCCTAGTTTATCTGGCCCTACCCACCTCTTGCACCTAATCCCACCCCATATCCTCCACCCTGTGCACCTGTCTTACTGCCTTCTTTTAGACCCTTGGAATCACCATGCTCTTTTTTGCCACAGGACCTTTGCACCTGCTGCTCCTTCTGCTTAGAAATCTCCAGGCAGTATCTTTGCCTGGTTAATTCCTACTGTTTTCTCAGATATCTGCTTTGTCTCCTCATCTTTAGGGAATCCTTAGTTGGCTTCTCTCTGTCAGTCAAATCTCTTTTTTGTATACTTTCAGATCACTTCTTTTCCTAATGTGGCTTTGAGTAATGGCTGACTCTCCCACAAGACTGAGACACTTTGAGGCAGAGACTGTGTCTGCTTTAGCTTCTCCTCTGCCTGCCTTGTACTTTCCATACAGCCCTGCACAAAGTAGGCCCCTCGTGTCCCTTATGGAAGGGATCAGAGAGCACAATGTGATTTTCCTCTTCTCGGGTTTCCCTAAGGACACCACTGCATGGTTTAATATTTGGCAAAATGTCATTGAATTATTTGTATAGGTTAGTGGCACATTTTTAAAAGCTTCATTTTGGGATAATAGAGGAGGATAGACAAGTCTTCATTCAACTTGTATAAGAGGAAGCCAGCAAATGCTCTAGAATTACGTGGCTTGATGCTGTTAGATTCCTCAGAACCTCAGGAAACATGGTTAAGCCTGTCTTTAGAAGACAGAACTATCTAATGAATTGTATTAACTTTGAGCCAATTATTTTTATGCTGAGTGGCACCAAAAAGTGTCGCATACTCTGTGACTTTACCTCTAAGCAAGATTGTTTTCAATCTATCAAGCAATGGTGGTTTATAGCCTCAGAAACCAACTCTGTCGCTTCCCTAGTAATCGGTGTCACAGCCAGGATGCTTGTCCCACTGCGTGATATACATTCCTTTCACTATAATTTCAGAGACTCATTTCCTTTTGTTCTTTCCTCAGGGATAATCTGTTTTAATAATTATTCTTTAGGTAGATGAATCACATTTATATAGCGCCTTATAGTGTACAAAGTGCTTTAAGTACATCATCTCATTAAATCTCCAAACAACTCAGTGAGTTGAATATTATTTTCCTGTCCTTTCACAAAACAACCAAGAGAAATTATAGAACTTATTCAGGATCATATGGTTTGTAAGTGACACATATGGGTCTCTAACCCAGGTGTGTGGATTTCCACATTTTCACACTATCAGGAGCTATTCTCTGTACACAGGAACTGATATTCTACCTGGTTCTTTTTTAGACTTCCTGTCTTGTCATATTAATTGTATATACGTTCTCAGTTGCTATTTTCTACACCTATGTTCATGTTCACTGTTCCTTTCTGAGCTCTAAGTTTTCTAAGTGTAATATATTGGTTATATAGTTCTGAAATACAGTGTCTTTTTAGAAAGCTTTAAAGTGATTAGATTTCAATGATTCCTATACAGTGCACTTCTATTCATACATCCTGGTAGTGTGCTGGCTTTGTTTTTTAGCAGCAAGATTTGTTAGCCTAGCAGTGACTTTTATAATTTAACAATAAGAAAGAAAAGAAAAGAAGAGAGAAGAAAAGAAAAAAGAAAAAAAGGTTCTTACTTGTGGAAACACACCATCTAATGGATGAGACAACAGATGCAGGACTTTACAGATTAAATTTGTAGCCTGAAATGTTCATTTACACCTCTGTCTCTGCCATGCTTTCAAGTGGGAACACGTTTTTAAACATTCACAGACAAGGGAATTTTAGGCACTTAGCTACACTAAGCCTTGTCTTCTTGGAATGAAGACAGTAGAAAGCAGAAAAACTCAAAGACTTGACCAAAGATCCCTAGTTGAGAGGAAATAACCAGGTCACCAACATTCAGTAGTACTTAGGCAATGCCAGGGCCTCACACTGAGGTTACCAGCTTGCCAGCCATCTGTAGTAAGGCGGCTACTCTCAGATTCTCCCAAACCACTTTCCTTCTCTCGCTAGTTCTTTTGATTCCTTTGTGTTTATTCCATAGTTTCAAATAAGAACAAAGCGTATAAACTGGACTTTCTATTTGCAGTTAAACAAATAGCAGAAAGCACTGACATTTTTTCTGTCTTTATGGTTGTAACAATTATGTCATGTTTGACTATAGGGTTAGAAGTATCAAATAATTTCTTAGGTAAAATAATTTCAATAATGATCCTGTAACAAGAATTATAGTGGATAATTCCTTTAAAATGAATAATCTGTAGTAAAGATTATGTCACACTTTATTTTGTGTGTGTATATGTGTGTGTTTTTCTCTTTTAGTCAAATGGTTTTCAATAGCAATTACTGAAGTGTCAATGACCTTCTCCTTCAATTGAATTAAAAAACTTAAATGAAGTTTTACTAGTATCAGCCTTTGCTGTCATACAGGTAATTGAGAACATGATATATGTTACAACAATGCCACCTATAGTTAGTAGCCTTTGTTTAAAGCAAGGTAAAATTTTACATATGCTGCGGTAGAAAACAGCCTAAAATAAAAGTCTGTTAATCAACAATGTATCAAGTACCACCTACCCTTCCAAGCTCTAGGAAGAAATAGGCAAACAATAAGGGTAAATTTCTCAAGTTGTGACTATTTCAGGGAAGGTAGGAATTTACTTAAAAAAGAAATCCTTAATAAGATATAGATAGTTTATGTTCTAAATATCTTCTAATAGTTTGTGGTTTCTTTTATTTTCTTCATGGTATCCTTTGATAAAAATAATTTCATACCCAGATAGACTTTATCACTTTTTCATGGTTGGTATTTTTTGTGTTGGCAAATTTTCTTTTTGCTGACTGAGAGGTCATAAAGATATTGTTTTATTGTCTTCTTAAAGTTGTAGAGGTTTGCTTTTCACAACCTTTAGTCCAGCTGGAATTTGTTTTGTGTGGTATAAGGTAGGGTTTCTTTAAAGTTTAATCAGTTATCTCAGCACAATTTACGGAATAGTTCATCTTGTTCCCATAGATCTGCAATTTACTTTGTTAGATTCCAAGTTACCATCTGGTGAGGTCTTTTTCGTAAGCTCTCTATTTGGTCCCATTGATCAATTTGTCTGTCCCTCCTTGTATAAATATCATATTGTCTTACAGTAGCTTTGTAATATGTTTTGATGTCTGATGAAAGAAGCTTGCAAAAGGATGAACAAATAAATTTGCTATGTTCCTACAAGGAATACAGTAGAGCACTAAAATCAATGAACCTCCACAGCTATGCGCATTAACATGAAGAAATTGGGCCAGGCCTGGTGATTCATGCCTGTAATTCCAGCACGTTGGGAGGACTAGGTGGGAGTGAGAGGTGACAATGTGCTATCAGCCCTCACTCTCAGCGCCTCCTCAGCCTTAGCCTCCACTCTGGCTGCGCTTGAGGAGCCCTTCAGCCCCCCATGGCATCGTGGGAGCCACTCTCTGGGCTGGCTGACGCCGGAGCCGCCTCTCTCTGATTCCGGGGAGGTCTGCAGGGAGAGGCGTGGGCAGGAACCGGGGCTGCGCTCGTGGGCCAGTGTGAGTTCTGGCGGGCGCGGGCGCAGGCGCGGGCTCTGCGGGCCCCGCACACGGAACCGCCAGCCAGCGCCGCATGCCCGGGCCAGCAGCTGCAGAGGTTGCGCCGGGTCCCCCAGCAGTGCTGGCCCACCGGCGCTGCCCTCAAATTCTCTCCCGGCTTTAGCTGCCTCCCCGCGGGGCAGGGCTCGGGACCTGCAGCCGCCATGTCTGAGCTCCTTCCCCTGCGGTGGGCTCCCGCGCGGCCTGAACCTCCCTGATGGGCGCCGCCCTCTGCTCCCTGGCGCCCGGTCCCGTCGACAGCCCAAGGACTGAGGAGTGCAGGCGCTGCTCGGGACTGGTGGGCAGCTCCGCCTGCAGCCCTAGTGCAGGATCCACTGGGTGAAGCCAGCTGGGCCCCTGAACTGGATGGGAACTTGGAGTACGTTTATATCTAGCCGGAGGATGGTATGTGCACCAATCAGCACTCTGTATCTAGCTAACCTAGTGGGGACTTGGAGGGCTAGCACTCTGTGACTCTGTGTCTAGCTCAAGGATTGTAAACGCACCAATCAGCACTGTGTGTCTACCTCAGGGTTTGTAAATACACCAATCAGTACTCTGTGTCTACCTCAAGGTTTGTGAATATGTATCTAGCTAACCTAGTGGGGACTTGGAGGACTAGCACTCTGTGACTCTGTGTCCAGCTCAAGGATTGTAAGAGCACCAATCAGCACTCTGTCAAAACGGACCAATCAACTCTCTGTAAAATGGACCAATCAGCAGGATGTGGGTGGGGCCAGATAAGGGAATAAAAGCAGGCTGCCCAAGCCAACCAGTGACAATGCCATGGGGTCGCCTTCCACCATATGGAAGGTTTGTTCTTTTGCTATTTGCGATAACTCTTGCTGCTGCTCACTTTTTGGGTCCATGCTGCCTTTATGAGCTGTAACACTCACCACAAAGGTCTGCAGCTTCACTCCTGAAGCCAGTGAGACCACGAACCTATGGGGAAAAACGAACAACTCCAGACGTGCTGCCTTTAAGAGCTGTAACACTCACCACGAAGGTCTGCAGCTTCACTCCTGACAGAGAGACCACGAACTCACCAGAAGGAAGAAGCTCCAGACACATCTGAACGTCTGAAGGAACAAATTCTGGACACACCATCTTTAAGAACTGTACCACTCACCTCGAGGGTCTGTGGCTTCATTCTTAAAGTCAGTGAGACCAAGAACCCACCAATTCGGGACACAGGAGGACTGCTTAAAGCCAGGAGTGCAAGACCTACCTGGGTAACACAGCGAGACCCTGTCTCTACAAAAAAATTATTTTTTTAAAATTAGCCAGGCATGGTGGCATGCATCTATAGTCCCAGATACTCAGGAGGTTGAGGCAGGAGGATCACTTGGGCTCAAGAGTTAAAGGCTGCAGCTAGCCATGATTACACCACTGCGCTCCAGCGTGGACAACAGAGTGAGACTCTGTCTCCTCAAACAAACAGACAAACACATGGAGGAGTCATAAAAGCATAGTATTGGATGAAAAAACAAAAAACAACCAGAGAGGACTATATATAGTATGATACAATCTTGAAAAGTCCCATAGAAATAACCTAAACAATACATCATTTAGAGATTCATTCATGTAATCAAATTTCTAATTAAAACAAAGGAATGATGTGCACACAATTCGAGGTGGTGGTTACTTCTGGTGAGGAATGTAGCTGAATGGAATTGAGGAAGGGGCCACAGGTAGCTTTAATAGTTTGGCAATGCTCATTATTTAAGCTGGTTGGTAGATCCATGAGAGTTTATTCTGTTATTATGTTTCATACCTACATATATGAGATATCTATAGTCTCTAACGATTACAAAAGGAAAATTCAAACACCATAAAATATGTTCATGTATATAATGATAATCTTAACAAAAGCATTGCAAGGGACTAGACTGTTTTCTTTACATTACAGACCTTATTCTTCAATGTTCTATTTGTAATTCAAATTAAATGTACATACACACACATATAATATCTAATCAAACTGCTACAATGTAATACAGTTTAAATCCTGACTCTGGAACCGACCAGCTGTATGAATTTAACAAGTTACTTAAACACCCTAATCCTCAGTGTTCTTATCTGTAAAGTGGGAGTAGTTCCTCCTGGGATTCTTGTGAAGATTAACAGTTTCTCAGTAAGCACTTAATACAGGTTAATTTGTCTATTTTATTATGAACAAATTCTCTATACACGTATATGTACAGATGTATGTATACCTGTAGATACACATATAAATATATAAAATATGTAATTTTTCACTTTGTTCTATGAAGTCTATTTGATCCACGTGCTCACTCCGTCTCAATTTTTTAAAAATCTTTTAAAAATATTTATTTATTTATTTATTTTAGAGACAGGGTCTTGGTTTGTCACCCAGGCTGGAGTGTGTCCTACCTTGAACTCCTGGGCTTCAGGGATCCTGCTGCCTCGGCCCTCCAGGCAGCTGAGACTACAGGTGTGTGCCACTGCATCCAGCTATTTTTTTTTTTTTTTTTTTAAGATAGGCTCTTGCCATGTTACCCAGGATGGTCTCAAATTCCTGGGCTCAAGTGATCCTTGTGACTTGGCTTCCCAAAGTGCTGGGATTTCAGGCACCAGTGAAAATTCCTGGCCTCATTTCTTAAAAATCAAATTCATTTAGTCCAGGATTTGGGAGCACAGTTTTAGGTGTGTGTGTGTTTTTTTCTTTTAAATTGATATATCTGCAGCTTTTAAAATATGGTTAAAGACTAAAATGTTACGAGTTTAAGTTGGTAAATAGTTCAAACTATAGTCCTCTCAACACTTCCGGAGGGTTAAAATCTTGTTCTAGGATCTGAGAATCAGTAGTGAGCAAAAGTTGAATGAATGCGCAAAATTCCTTGTCCTCATAGAGCTTATATTTTGGTAGAATGAGATAAACCATACATAATAGTGAGGAGGAAAGGAGGGAAGAAAGGACGGAAGGATAGAAGGAAGGAAAGGAAAGGAGGAAGGAAGGAAGATAAAAGTGCAAAAGAGAGGGAAGGAGAGAGGGACAAAGGAACTAAAAAATTAGTGTAAAAATAATCACATCTTCATGGGTAAGTGTTACGGGAAAAATAAAACTGGATAAAGAGAATAGGGAATGCTGGAGATCTGCTTGCTATTTTGTGCAGAATATTCCAGAAGTTACTAAAGGAAGTAAGAAAACAGGCAGGTGGATCTCTGGGACAAGAAAGTCCCCGCAGAGGGAACAGGAACTGTGAGAGGTCTGGTGATTGGTTGCTCAAGGACACCAGGAGAATGAAGAGTCTAAGCAGATGGAGCAGTACTAGGAGATGAGATCATAATGTTACCGGAGCGGCAGATCGTGTTGTGCTTTAGTGAATGTTGTAAATATTTTTGGCTCTTAGTGAGTGATCTGAAATGCTATTGGATTGCTCTCAGCAGAGAAGTGATAAGATCTAACATATTTTTAAAAGATCACTTTTTAAAAATGGGCAAAAGACTTGAACAAACACCTCACAAAAGAAGATATACAAATGGTCAATAAGCATATGGAAATATGTTCACAACCATTCATCATCAGGGAAAGATGGATTAAAACCACAGTGAGATGCCATTGTATACCCATTGGAATGGCCCAAATTAAAACCAACAATATCAGCAAGAGCCCATTGACAAATGCTTACAAGTATGTAGTGTAATCTGAACTTTTATCCATTGCTAGTGAGTGTGTAAAATAACATAACACTTTGAAAAACAAGCAGTTTTATATGAAACTGAAGATTCTTACCTATGACCCAGCATTCCACTCTGAGGCATTTACTCAACAACAACAAAAGCATAGGTCTACAAAAAAGCTTTGTGCAGTGTTTATGGCATCTTTATTCATAATAGCTAAAACGTGTGAAACAAACTCAAATGTCCATCAACAAATAATGAACAAATTAGGGGATATTTATACAATGGAATACTGCTCTTCAATAATATGATATAACTATTAATACTCTCAATAACAGATGAATCTCATAAATCTTATGCTGTAGTAAAGGAAACCAGGGACACATGGTGGTGCATACTATATGTTTCCATTCATGTGACCTTCTGAAACAAGCAAAGCTAAGCTTTCATAATAGGAATCAGAACACTGGTTTCCTCTGGGAGGCGATTGAGTGGACAGGATCATAAGGGAAACGTTTTGGGATGATAGGAATGTCCTGTAACTTGGTGGAGATGGTTTTACAATAGTCAAAACTCATCAAACTTTACTCTTAAAATCTGTGTGTCTTATTGTAGGCTATAATTAGTTATTTAATGAATAACTTAATACCTAGACTTTTAAAAAAGCAAAAGGTGTCACTGTGGCTTGCCTATAGAGAATAGACTGAAGAGGCCGAGGGTGGAGACAGGGGAACCAGTCGAGATGCCATTGCCCTAGTCCAGAAGGGAGATGCTGGTGCTGTGGATTGAGGTGGTAAGGATGAAGAGGGGAGAACAGGTCAGCTCTGGATGTATTTTGAAGGAAAAGTCAAATGGATTGCATGGGTGGTGTTAGAGAAAGAAAGAGTTGAGGATGTTTCTGAAGTTTTGGGGCTGTGTAACCAAAAGATGTGAAATATTGGGGAAGGATAGATTTGCTTAAAGAGAGTAATGTGGATTCATTTATGGAAATGTTAATTTTGAGATGCATATTATACAAATATGCATATTACATTCAAATAAATGTGCTGAGTAGGAAGATAGATAAATGAGTCTGGAGTTCACAAGGCATATCTTGGCTAAAGTTATAAATTTTGGATTTGTAAGTATGGATATGGTCAAGACTATGGAGACTAACTGTGACCACCTAGGGAGAGTGTAGGAAGATAAAAGAAGAGATCCAAGGACTTGGCTTCTTTAACATTTAGAGGACTGGGAGATGTGCAACAATCAACAGAGTATAGATAAAAGAAGCAACCAGTGAGGAGGAAAGCAAAAAGAAAGTGATATTCCTAATGTTCAGCAAAGAAGTATAAGAATCTAACCAAGTCCTTTTCACATTTAAATTATTTGGAATCACTTTTATCCACCAGTCAATATTTTTAATATCACAGTGGTATGATGCTTTTCATAACCTGCCTTTAATACCTTTAAGATTGAAAGTATAATTTCAAGAATTGCAGAATACTGAGATTTCATCTCATTTCTGTTTTATTTTGTGGTTTTTCCTATTTGGTTAACCTTTTGGTTTTGTTTATTCCTTGATTGAAAGCTTTTGATAGATAAATATTGGCACACAAGTGACATAGGAATTGTTCACGCCAACCTCTATTAACTTTCAAAATTTTATTATTTTTTTCTGAAAGACTTGGCTATTTGTATTCTCTCTAACTGCACTGCCAGGCGTGTGACAGGATAGCTCCTTCGTACACAATGACATTATTCCTAGTGCATCACCACAGGTCAATCTTTTTTGAAGGCATTCTAAGAGATTCAAATTTAAGTTAAAACAAATTTCATAATATGGAGCCACAAAATCCTTCAAATAGCCAGAGCAATACTAAAAGGAACAAAGATGGAGGCATCACACTACCTGACTTCAAAATATACTACAAAGCAATAGTGATCAAAACAGCATGGTGCTGGTATACAAACTGACACATAGACCAGTGGAACAGAATGGATAACCCAGAAATAAATCCACATATTTATAGGCAATTGATTTCCCACAAAGGTGCCAAGAACATTCACTGAGGAAAGAACACCCTCTAAAATAAATGGTGTTGGGGAAAGTGGATATCTATACACAGAAGATTGAAACTACATCCCTATTCCTCATCACATACAATAATAAACTCAAAATGGATTAAAGACTTAAGTGGAAGACTTGAAACTATAAAACTACTAGAAAAAAACATATGGGAAACTCTTCAGGACATTGGTCTAGGAAAAGATTTTGTATATAAGACTGTAAAAGCACAGAGCAACTAAAAGTAGATAAATGGAACTATATTAAACTGAAAAAACTTCCTCACAGCAAAGGAAACAATTTACAAAGTCAAAAGACAACCTGTAAATGGGAGAAAATATTTGCAAACTGACACAGACAAGCTGTGACAAGAGACTAATATCCGAAATACAGAAGAAACACAAACAACAGCAAAAACAAACAAACAAAAAAACCAAATAATTCAGTTAGAAATGGGCAAAGGATCTCAATAGAGATTTCTTAAAAGAAGATGTACAAATAGCCAATAAGTACTTGAAAAAATGCTCAACATCACTAGTCATCAGGGAATTGCAAAAATCAAAACCATAAGGAAATATTATTTTCCTTCAGTTAGAATGGCTGTTATCAAAAAGACAAAAAAGAACAAATGCTAGTGAGGATGCAGAGAAAAGGGAAGACTTATGTACTGTTGGTGGGAATATAAATTACCACGGCCACTATGGTGAATAGCATGGAGGGTTCTTTTAAAAAACCTAAAAATAGAACTACTGTGTGATCCAGCAGTCCCACTACTGTGTATTTATCCAATAGAAAGGAAATCAGCATATCAAAGAAATATCTAAACTCTTATGTTTATTGCAACACCATTCACAATTGCCAAGGTATGGAATCATCCTAAATGACCATCAATGAATTAATGAATAAGGAAAGTGTAGTGTATCGACACAATGAAATACCATGCAGCCATAAAAAAGAATGAGATTTTTGTCATTTATAGCAATGTGGATCAGCCTGAAGGACATTACATCAAGTGAAATAAGTCAGGCAAAGAAAAGAAATACCCTGGATGTTCTTACATGTGGGAGATTAAAAGTATTGAGTTCATGGAAAAAGAGAGTATAATTATGGTTATTAGAGACTGGGAGGGGTAGGTGTGAGGGAAGGATGGGAGAGGTTGGTTAACAGATACAAAGTTACAGATAGATAGACAGAATAAGTTCTAGTGTTCTATAGCACAGTAGGTTAAATATTAACAATAATTTAATGTATATGTTCAAAAAATCTACAAGAGAAATTTTGGATGTTCCCAATGCAAAGAATTGATAAATAGTTATGATGATGGATATTCTAATCACCATGATTTTATCATTACACATTGTATACATGTATCGAAATATCACTCTATATTGTATAAATATGTGCAATTATTACATGTCAACTAAAAATAAAGGGAACAGAAACCCAACTCCATATGCTGTTGCCAATGCAAATAGTACCAATGAAGTGACAATCAGATGAACAGCTAAGTTCACACATGCTCAGGCAGGATCACTACTGAGATGTCACAACTTACTCCTCTGCCTGTCAGCTGGCAAGTGTCTTAATTGAAGAAACATAGCATATATATTAACGTGAACCATACTGCATTATAGGTGATAGCCTTGATATTCTGAGGCATACATTATACATACATTTAGAACCTGATTAGGTAATCAGAATATTGTTCAACTGATGGAATGCTCAAGGCATGATCTTTGACTCATTTTATATAGGGTCTTCTTATTTACATATGCCTAAATCAAGTAATTAGGAGCATTTAGTGCATTATATTGAAAATTGCATAGTGCACTGTGCTCTTGTATCCCTAGAAGAGGCCAAGATTCATCATGTTAAATTAAGCAGCAAGAAGTAGGAATAATGATGGAATTTCCAGGGTATAGAATGAAGCAAACTGAACTTGGTTTTGATGGCCCCAATGCAGGGATGGGGAATTCTTGAGTAACTTTACAGAGCTTTCCTGAAAATGGTCGTCCAAGAGGTGTGAAGACTTCTTCAGTGGAGAGGGGCTATATTGAAGTTTTTATTTTTTTAAATACATTGAGTTATTACTTATAGCATTTTTTTATCCATGGAGTAGTACAATTAAAAAGATACTGATTGCACACATATTAACAAGTCCAGCTTGCAGTGAGCTGAGATCCGGCCACTGCACTCCAGCCTGGGCGATAGAGCGAGACTCCATCTCAAACAAACAAACAAACAAACAAAAAAAACAAGTCCATTATCTCATAATCTAAAAAATATGTTCAGAGATGAGATATGATGTAACTTGGCTCATAAGCTAAAGAACCAAGATGACAATTAATTGATGTTTTAGGCATATTTATCTTCTCTTCAACAATTGAAAAGTAGGAAGGAGCATGGAATCTATAGAAAATCTAAAGTAATGATAGTAATATAAACTGTCTCGGCCATTTTCCATTTTGCATAGGCTTTTTAATGTTTTCCTTCTTAATAGTCTTACAATTTTTTTCCATTGCCCCTCAAATTGATATATCATTAATGATGAACCATATGATAGTTTTAATATTTATAATTATGTCTGTTATATTATTTCTTTAAGCACTTTAAAATATGACACAAATGAATACTTGAGCTATATTTTATATAATTTCAAAATAATTTTAGCATTCTTCCCACTTTGCAAGTAGAACCTTTGCCTGTGCAGCTCTGTGATTTATGATGACATCACGTCCTTTCAGAGATAACACTGTTATGTCACTGAACCTGAAGTGGTGAGGTCAAAAGTACATGTGAAGTAATTATGGGCCTGAAATGAAGACCGTGCTTCAGTTCAAAGGAAAGCGAGCTGGGCCAAGAGTGAGGATGAAGGTATCGGGGGATACTGAACAGAAAAGAAGACAACAAATCTCTGAAATATGGTCAACGGCATGAGCAGAGATTTTACCCTCAGCATTTTCATAGGATGCTTTGGAAAATGAAGAGAAATAATGATGAGAAAAAAAGCCTGCGAGCCTTTAAAACTTTGCTCTATTGCCTTACTAAGAAAGGCTTTGGAAAACAGAGGAGTTACATAAATGAGAGCAGGTGCGGTCGTGCAGAGAGGTAACTATTCAGCATATGTAAGCGCAGTTGGAAAATCATTGTCTTGCAGAGAATACTCGAAATTGGTCCCTAATGGCCTTGGTTTTTGTCATATGGTCTTGATTATAAGGCTAAAATTGCATTGCCATGCCTTTAGTGTGAACGAGATGGATGGATAATTATTACGTGTGCTGAATACCTTTCTGCATGGAGGAACTAGGACATCCCCTGGTCATTGTAGCCACCATTTCGACTGGCTGTCAGAAAAGCTCGAAGCAGCCAATTCATCACCATATTTATGTGGGGGAGAAATGGCATTGTGCCTCTGTGGTTGGGTGTGCACACTCCCACTACATATACATATGCAGATTGTAGACATTCTGAAGTGGCCCAGTGTAAGTGATTGTGAGGCAATGTTCAAAGAAGCAGTTGAATTAGTGGAAGTAAGGGGTTCAAAAATGAAACAGCGAGCTCTGTAGAAAATTGATGACTCTTGGTGGTGTCCATGTGCTAGTAGCTGGCAGCAAAGCAGTGCCAGGAAAGATCTGGGGGCTCAGTTGGAAATGTTGCAGGAAGTTTGAAATTTTATTGACAATAGGAGCTGTTTCTGGAAGACTGATGATTTTAGACACACTGAGAAAAAAAAAAAAAAAAAAAACGTTTTTTTTGTTATGCATGTATTTCCAACCAATTTTGCTATCTTGCATGCCTCTCAGGATCCTCTCAGAAGGTGGATATAATGATAGTGACAAAAATTCCAGCAGCTATTTTTGCTGAGAATAAATTTTGTGTCTGTTTCATAGTTGCTGCTACCATCTTTGCTGGTTAGGACGCCACAGGAGGATGCCATGGGGGAATAAGAACAAACCTAGTACTCTGTCATATCTGAGTGGGTAAGATTCAGGAATGCAATAAGATCCCTGACCATGACCACACAACTCATTCATCACGGGCATATTTATCAGGGATCCTGTCCTTGTGAGGCTGTGGCTTCCCGTTTCCATGCTGCCCTTTGCAAACTATGGGCAATTAGCTATGAGGGCCACTATCTCTTTTACTCTAAGCCTTGAACTGCGGGGCCAGCACCGAGGGGAGAAAACAAATCACTCTTTCCTGAAAAGCTTGTAGAAAGTCTAATGTGAGAGCAGTCTCAGGTTTGAGAGGACAGTGTTCTGAGCCCCAAATCAGCATTTGACAGTTTTCTGGTTGTGGTATATAATTTGCCACTCAAAGACCAGTGGGGGTGTTGGCAAGGTGTGGGGCGGAGAGCGTTTACACAAGTTGGTTGATCGGTTGTAGCCAATCACTCTAGCTGTTCTACTGATGATATTTAGATTGTTTGGATGCAGGGTGTATATTTAAGGTAAGAGGTGGCCAAAACATTAAGGAATTAAGGATGTGTGTTTGTCAATTAAAGAAAGAGTAGGAAATACAAGTGCAGAACGTTTATGTATATATATAGTATATATATATGCAAACATATATATATATAGTATGTGTATATTCTGTGTGTGTGTGTTTTCTTGTGCAAAACACATAGCAAGAGTCAAAATTCTGTAACAATTATTTTAGTATATTTAATGCAAGCTTTTATTTTTGCTGTATATATACACACACATATATATAGTGATAGTTCCATTATACCCATTATCATGCTATATAGTAGTTAAATCTGGGATTCTAGGGCAATAAAACATGAGGGTTACACTATTTTGGTGCTGTTTTTAGTTTTCATTTCTATTGGAAAGTGCTAAATTAGTAGCATTTTGTGATTCCTGATTTAGCTCTTTTAATAAGAAGCAGAAGCTAAAAACAGCCCAACCAAGCAGTTGAAGTCTTATCACAAGCCCGTAAGATCAATAAGCTAAAAAAAGTATGAAAGTTTTTGAGTGACAGCTTAAAAATGGAAAATTTAAATATATATCACTGCCTTCTGCTCCATTGTGTAATGCATAAAGCCCATTTTGGCAGTACGTTTTTAAGCAGTCCAGAAAGTGATTTATTAGTATCACTGGATTTGTGTTTATGTTCCATGCTGTAAACTATGCTTACAGCAATATATCTGTATTAAGGCATTAATACGAGGAGTGCTACCTAAGCTTAACACTACTAATATTGTCCAAAGTATAGTTTATTGGGCTATAAATAGTAACATCAGTATTGACACTTGCTGCATCATCTAAGTCCCTGAATAACTTGTGTCTGATGCTAAATGAACATGTTGCTGTTGACAGGATATAAAACATAAATAGTGAATACAAGTGATATTTCATAGCTACTGCTGGTATTTTCCACTCTCTTTTGATCTGCAGAGAAGGAGTTCTCTGTATGCTGAGACCATCATAGATTTCCCAGTGTTTGTTAGAGGACTGTGATTAGAAGATACCACATCTCGGTTTTAAACATGCTTATTTCATGTGACCACTAATTGTAAACTAAATTTCACGGTCGATCTCTCATGAAAATCCTATATTATAAGACACCTGTCAATAGATGGATACTCCATATACTTTTTAAAAAATAAGATAAATATGCTTTCAGAACAGGGATACAACTAAGAATATGAATTTCTGGAAGAGTTTTTGAACATTTTCAATAATTGTATAAAATGGTCTATGTCACAAATAGATAATCATTGCTTATAATAATAGACAAATAAATAAAATGTAGGATAGTCAGCAAATCAGGAATTGAGTTTCTGTTTAACCTTTTGCACTCAACCTAGGTCTTTACTCTGATATGAAGCTGGTTGTTATTAATTCATTTAACAAGTTTTAATTGAGAGTTTACTGTTATATGTTGGATGCTGTTTTCATAGACATGTATTTTCTAAGCTTGATTTCCTTTGTTGAAAATCAAGGCAGTATTTCAAGTCTTTTGAATTTCACCAGATACACTCTCCTTTATTAAAAGCTATAAACAATGAAAAAGCTCTTTCTTAAAAGTTACCTTCAGAATAGGGGCAAAACAGTCACGTAAATCGTGAATTTGCTAATTTACCTAGGTGTTCCTAACTTTACATTGTAAAGTCTAATGACATATATTAAATTAAGTTTTGAGTTCATTAGAATTGGAAGATAGTCATATCTAGTAATTCATTCAACATATGATTATGGAACACCAATTATGGGCCAGAAACCACGTTGCTCTCTAGACAATTAATGGTAAATGAAGCACATTCCTTATCCCGAAGATATAGTCAAAAAATACCTCATTTTGCTGAAGTAACTCAAAAGAAGTGAGGGCTGGGTGTGGTGGCTCATGCCTGTAATCCCAGCACTTTGGGAGTCCTAGGCAGATTGATCACATGAGGTCAGGAGTTCGAGACCAGCCTGGCCAACATGGCGAAACCCCTTCTCTATTAAAAATATAAAAATTAGCTGGGTGTGGTGGCATGTGCCTATAATCCCAGCTACTTGGGAGGCTGAGGCTGGAGAATGGCCTGAGCCCGGGATGTGGAGGTTGCAGTGAGCTGACACAGCACCACTGCATTCCAGCCTGGGTAATAGATCAAGACTCTCTCAGAAAAACAAAAAAAGAAGCTTGGAAAAACTCAGTTCTTTCCACCTCCCTAAACTAGTAAAAGAGAAGAATCAAATGATAATGAAACACATTTTTGGTTCGTTTATAATTTCTTGCTCATTTGTTGTAGAAGATGACAGGGACAAGCTCACAGAAATGTCAATATATTCATGTACTTTCCTTGACTTTTTCACCTCAAACATTGTAATTTTTTTGAACTGATTAGGTGGTGACAGGAAAGAGACCAGTTTAGGTAACACTTATGATCTCAGATATTAATATCATGGGTGCTAACTGTGATGCACATTATTAATCTTGTTAAAAATGAAGAGAAGCAAGCCTTAACTGCCTTTCTGGTGAAGTACAAAGTGGACAGTGTGCCCGGAGAGGGATAATGTTCTCATCCAGAAAATCAGAAACACATGCTCATCTTTTCAAAGCTATACAAGTTTTTGCCTTGATGAAACCTTTTATTCTCCCTCAAGAAAACTTCAACATTATTTCACTTATTTTGCGGTAAATAAACCTGTGCCTTTGCAGGTTTGCAGATAGTGGCCAGGTGGTTAATGTACAGGAAACAAAGAATGAGGGAATCACCAGGAAAGGTTTCTCTCTCCTTTCGTCTAAATCCAGGAGGGAGCTGGAGACGGATGTGGCTGGTCAAAAAAACTCAGTGGGAGAAGCCAGTTAAAAGAGGAAACATAGTAAATTCTAGAGCTTCAGCATGGTGAAGGTGTTGGAAAGGCAGAGTGCTCTCTTCTTTCCTAGTTGATTCACTGACAGCATCCAGATCAATGCTGAGCCCAGGGGAGAGGCCTACTTCTCCCAAAGTATGCTGGAGTACCATAAACTAGAACTCAGAGTGCTCTAAGCTTATGTTCTTGTTTTGGGGGCCCTAAATAGATCCTTGAAAAAGTACACCAAATGGTGTCAGAGTGAAGGCAGGAAACCCAGGGACTTATGAAATCCAGTGGTTTTTCATTAATTCCTTAGTGCCTTATTTCTTAGTGGAAATATTCAGCTTTGGTCTAAAAAACAGCTAAAAACCTTATGCAAAGAGCTTGTAAACAAACACCCACTTGAACCATCTGGTTTTGTAACACATACAAGTGATTAAGCCTCAGAGCTATGATTGTTACATTTTTGAGAACACAACAATCCCAAATACCCCCAAATAGATTCCTTATACCAGTTTATGGGGGGAGAAGGGGTACATGATAGAGATACTATGTATAGTAGATAATCTGGAAAGGTTAAGATAGTTTTTTTGTTTCCTTACTTTCCTCCCTCCCACCCTGCCACCCTTCCTCCTCCTTTTCCTTCCTTTTTTCACTATGAGTGTTATAGAAAGATACAACATATGGACTAAAAACATGTTTGTAGTTCCACTATACTAAGTCTACATTGTTAACAACTTAGAATGTTCCTTATCTTTACCTTGGTTATTATTTTTGCCCTTGATAGAATGAGAAACATGTGTGCTTGAATGTGTGTGTTGTGTGTGCGTGTGTGTGCACACACACACAAGGGGGTGTCTTAGCTCCTTTTAGAATACATTAAACAATCTGGTCTATTTGCAAATAATGAATTCATACTTTTTGTTCGTAATGACTAAAGAAAGTCAGGTCAGGGGGAAATTAAATATGTTAAGAGCTCTCATTTTAATTGTATAATATCGATACAGTCTTTATAGTTAATTTCCTTGACAAGTCGTAGGGCATATGGATTGGATTCTTCACATATTTCTAACGTGGAAATGATTCTAAATTGGAACATTTCATTTAGGTGACATCACCGTAGGGAAAAAGAGTAAGTTGCACCCTGTACTGCAAGTATGTGGAAATAACACAGTTCTAGCTGATGACTTTTAAAATGAATTGCCCTAGTACACAGAACCAAAAACTCTAAAATGAAATAAAAACTCTTGGTGAGAAAACAATATTAGGTCTCCTATTTGTTTTTTGTTTTTTTTTGGCCCAGGCTGGAGTGCAGTGGCGCCATCTTGGCTCACTGCAATCTCCGCCTCCCAGGTACAAGAGATTCTCCTGCCTAAGCCTCCTGAGTGGCTGGGATTACAGGCGCGCACTACCAGTGATCCGCCCGCCTCTGCCTCGCAGGGTGCTGAGATTCCAGGCGTGAGCCGCTATGCCTGGCCACGTCCCCTATTTCTTTCTCCCTAATCTTGACCATTCCTCATCTCCAGATTTATCATAGTAGCTAGTGGGAGGATTTGTTGAAAGAAGAGGGGAAAGAGAGTGTTTAGTTTCAGCAGTGGTGGTTGGAGTATCAAACTCACTCCCAAATATTTGATGGTTCAAATATAATAAAAGTTAATTTTTCCTTCACATAAAGTTTCTAATGGGTGTTCTTGATTGGGATGAGTCTCTTTCAAGTGATGATTTCAAGGCCGAGCTCCTTCTATCTTGTGGCTCTCTGACCTCAATACACAGCATCCACAGTTTCCTATATCTATCATCTACATAAAAGGAGACCATATGGGATATTGTGTGTGTGTGGGGGGCGGGGGGGTGGTTTATGGACCAAGTATGGGGAGGCTCCTGTCACTTCTACTCTCTTTCCGTGGAGGAAAACTCATCTCATGACCTTATATAAGCATAAGAGTGGCTGGAATATGGTTAGCTGTGTGTCACGCAGCAAGGGGAACTGTTGGTTAGTTTCCATGGCAAAAGGAAAAGAGGAGAAAAAGATGGGTGTTGACACAGGACACTATGGATCTTTTTATTTGCTAAGGAGGAAACAATGAAAGTAAAACTCTTTTCAGTGATGTGCTGGTAAACTGGCTCTTCCAGGGGGAATAAAACCACTTCACCTGATTTGTATTGTTTGCCAATTTCCTTGGTGTAAATATGCACAGCCCCAGCTCTAGAAAGCTAGGAATAAGCCATTCTAGCTTGTCATTTTACTAACTCTGAAAAAAATACATCTGACGAAGTCCATTTATGGGAAGGAAGTGAGCATGCATTTTGCCTTTGGTATTTGACACAAGGAAAGATTCACTTTGGAATGAACCTCTTTATCATCTGAAAAACCATCAATATGATATATTCGTATCAACAACAGATGTGGGCATACAATTTTGAGTCAGGGAAAAATAGCACCAAGGGCACAGTGAGTCAAGGCTACCCATCTGGCCTGAATCCTGGGTCATGCTCAGGCAAAATGTAAAGCACCTAGAACCACTTTCCAGTGAGTGTGCCGAGAAGACAGATGCCACTTCTGGGAGAGGTATATTTACATTTTTTTTCTTGGAATTTCATGTGATTGTTCCTGTAATCATTTTCCAAGAAGAGGGAAAGACTTGGAGATGAAATGGATGACGGCGATTAAAAACATAGATGCTAAGGATAATTTCTCTGTTTCTGATTATAAAAGAAATTGGAGGTTGGTGTCATTCCCTGTGAGAGAAGCAGAGAAATCAGGCCAGGTGTGGTGGCTCACACCTCTAATGCCACTTAGGGAAGCTGAGGCGGGCAGATCACTTGAGGTCAGGAGTTTGAGATCAGCCTGGCCAACATGGTGAAACCCTGTCTCTACTAAAAATACAAAAATTAGCTGGGTGTGGTGGTGGGTACCTATAATCTCAGTTACTCGGGAGGCTGAGGCAGGAGAATCACTTGATCCCAGTGATCTGAGATCATACCATTGCACTCCAGCCATGGTGACAGAGGGAGACTCCCTCTAAAAAAAAAAAAAAAAAAAAAAAGGAAGAAAGAAAAACAGAAAGAAAGAGAGAAAAAGAAAGAAAAGAAGGAAGGAAGAAAGGAAGGAAGGAAGGAAGGAAGGATATGGGGGGGGGTGGTCTGTGTTTTAAGAAAACACCGTTAAAATTTAAATGGATGCTCAGATCTTAATTGGCTAATCGACATTGTTAGTAGACCAATGGCTGTATATCCTTTGGACATTTTCACTATTACTTCTCAGCTTTTGCTGGCCAAAGAATCAGGCCATGTAATGATCAGTTTGATTTGCTCTTACCATTCTGTTTGATCCATGCAGATGTGGGTGTGGTGTACCTGAATCATGATGTAGTGGTCCAGATAGCTGGTCAAGACATGCAAGGGCCTATGATGCAGCCCAGTTGTTTTTGTTGTGTGTGGGTTTGTTTTCAGAAGTGTTAAAGATACAGCACCTCCCAAACCAATGATTACTCTGAGTCTTCACTGTAAAGGCTTGGAGTTTCCTATAAGGTGCCTGTTGCTCTGTTCTACTTGGGAGGGTTCTGATAGCATCATGAAGACTGTGGTCTCTCTAGGATTCATTTGGAACACAAGCTGAGGCTGATCAAAGCCTAAAGATGAATTAGATCTGTGATTTCTTGGTTCTAGTTAGTACTGGTTTATTTTACATCAATTGCTGTTTTTGGAAAGTACTAAAACTGGTAATGATAGACTCAGGTACTGAGGTTTCTCAAAAAGTTAATTCATTCTCTTAGTAAATAATAAGCTGTTCCAGGGAGCAGCTCTCCTCCTCACATATTTCCTTATGATGGTGAAAAGTAAGCTCCTCTGAAACTAACTTTTCTCCTGCCAACCATCTCTATTGAATTTTTCCTTAACTGTGGTCTGCCAAAAAAAACAGAACTGAGACTTGGCACACCAGTTTTGATCAGACCAACCATCAGAATCATAATGTCCTAAGTACAAAGCCCACTAATTGAATTTCATTCACGGACTGAAATACAGCAGCCAAGGCAGAGAACACCGTCGGCTGTTTTTTATGAGGTGCAGAGTCTAAAGTCATTTTTTAAATGTGAGTGATGCAATTTCTTGTATCTTTCATTTAAAATGCTACTTGGTAAACAGTGTTTCAGATTAGCGTATTTGTAATTTAAATGAAGACAGTACATCAAGCTGAATCTGAAAAGAAAGGAGAAGTTTGGGAAATGATTCATTCCCCTTTTTGTGTGATCTACTGTAGAAAATAATAAATAAATAGGTGTAGAGGGGGGAAGAAAGGCTTCTGGATTTTAGGAGACAAAATCGAACCATTTCTAAAAGAGTCAGTTCCAATAGCTAAATCTTTGTTTTCTTCAAGCACACTAATAAATTCTGCCTAATTCATTTTTTATTTTCTCTCAGGGTTTGCTTGCAGATTTGCCTCAACAAAGGAAGCATCATGTTACATCTTTTAAATAATTGATGGCTCTCAGTTCAAGCCAGCTTGAAGGAAATTCTGAAAATAGGTACTGATTGAGCAAGTGCCTCCTTCCTCCCCACATTCCCCTCCTCAACACTCTCTCTTCTCATCTTTGTTTAACCAAACCCACTTTTCCCTCCCCTTTTGTTTCTTTGCCTCCTTGGTTGAGAGCAGAGGGTGCTTTCATTTGGGTTTAGGCTTTAGCTAATTCTTGGTATCTCTCATTTATTTCACAACATTCTATTTACTTTATTAAAGATAGGGGGAGCTATTAATTATAAGCTGACTGATCTAATGAGGAGCTTTTAATTAATCAACAGAAATGTTATGTCATAATAACCACTGGAAACGGTTTGTTGGAATTATGAGAAAACTGGGCTTAGAGCTTGTCCCTCTAAATTTGCAGTGTGTTATTCTCCAACCGTCAAATTACCCTGGAAGCTGGGTCAGCTGCAGCCTTGCCCAGCTGTTCCTGTAGGTCCTAATACTGTGAGCTGATCTCTGTTATTCCCCCAGAGAGAGAAGAGCATCTCCATTTTACCTCACTCTTGGTGTGATTAGCAGTTGTCTAAGACTTGGAAAAGCCATTACCACTTTCAGGCAGACATGGCTGGTAGAACCTTAGACTGGTCTATAGTGATTCTGGCTTCTAGTCATGACTTTGTAAGTCACTTTGCCTTACAGGACTTCCCTTTTCTTACTGGTAAAATGAGGGCTTTGGAGTGCATTATCGCCAAGATCTTCATCAATATAGCCTTCTTGCATGCTCCAGGGAAAGGGATGATAAACCAAGAAGAACTTGCACTGCGTTTGATTTTGGGTGCATTAATGGTATTCTGACTTTGAGTGAATGAAGATCATGTGCTCCTTCTTTATTAACCTTCCTGTTTCTTTCCATGATTTTTCTTTTCTCTTAGTCTTTCATTTATGTCTTCTTCTCTTATTTATTTCCCTTCCCTTTCCTTTCTAACTTTTCATGTTTCCAGGGTTAAAGTGCAAGGAAAATGATTGGCAAAGTGCTAGACTCAAGCATCTGGGCCAACTTAATGAAGAAATCTTTTATTTTAAAAATATTTTGTCCTCACAGAAAAGCTTCCTCCGTCAGAGTTTGCATCAGAAAGTAGCCAATATTATTGAATTTGTGAAGACTAAATATAGAGTGGCAAATATCGGGAGATCTAAATCTGGAATTCTACGTTTGACCTCAGTTTAACTGGAGGGAGTCTTACATTGTACCCATCACTGAAAAAGCTGTATCTAAATTGATGGATTATTTTCTACTCTCGAAACTATTTCATAATCTTTAAGGCACTTTTCTTTTCAAAAGATGCATCACATAGATTATATCATGACATTTTATCTCTTAATAGATCACATTTCCTGGCGGTGGGGAGCTGAAATTGTCTTTGCCCTGTATCTCCCCATCATCCAGTAGCTTGCTTGCCTGCCCAAGATATCCTGCCTGATTGCCTTTATTGAAATCCTGAAAAAAAAAAAAACCTTCAAATAATCAAACCCGCATGAATAACATATGGTAGGGGATCTGGAAAACTGAGGAAATTCTTCTGTTTATCTTTTCCTGGCTGTACACTAAAGTTATCTTCAGAATCATTGAAGGAAATATGTGTTTCCCCTTTTAAAAATCTTTACTTCTGCTATGCATTCACTTTTTGAGAGTATATGCTGTTCAGGGTTTTGTATCTGTGTGTAGTAAGTAGATCCCTCACAATAGGATATACTCCTAAGGTTTTGGAATTCAAAATGTGTTTTTCCCCAAGGACAGCTGGGTGAATGGTTGGGTTCCACTGTCATGCTACCATGTTTGAGGAATATCATGTGCTAAGTGGCTTATCCTTTTATTGGAATATTTATTCTTAGAACCAGTTTGAGACCCAAGAACTGTATTTAGAGAGGTAATTCCCCTTCTAAGAAGGTTCCTGCAACAATGCAGAGGCAGCTACTGGTGATGGTAGAGGGTGATGGTAGGGATGGTGTAAGTCCTATTGCCTTGGGGTCACTGACTTTGTGGGTGAAGGGATACTGGTAATGTAGTTATCTATGTTTGTTTTAAAAATATTCTCTGGGACAGGGAAGAGAATCCAGAGGCTTCCTCTTCCTATCTCATACTACACAACCACGGTGGGGCAGATCATTCACTTTGTAATACATACGAAAGGTGCACCCTGGGAATCGTGCAATGCAAAATCCAGGCAACTGCACCTGATAGTTCTTAATCCTGGAATTTTTTCTTTGTAATAGACAATCATCAGCTTACAAAACAGTTGTGAGCTGTGTCTCAGTCTACATTTTAAAACTGGTTATTCAGAAACAATAATTGGTAACTGGGACCTAATTAAACTAAAGAGCTTCTCCACAGCAAAAGAACTATCAAAAGAGAGACAAGCTACAGAATGGGAGAAAATATTTGTAAACTATGCATACTACAAAGGACTAATGTTCAGAAACTACAAGGAACTTGAATGACTGAACAAGAAACAAGTAACTCCATTAAAAAGTGGGCTAAGATCATAAACAGACATATCTCAAAAGAAGACATACGAGTGACCAACAAACATATGAAAAAATGCTCAACATCAGTAATCATCAGAGAAATGCAAGTCAAAACCCCAGTGAGATACCATGTTACACCAGTAGGAGTGGCTATTATTAAAAGTGAAAAAGTAACAGATGTTTGCGAGATTGTGGAGAAAAGGAAACACTTATAACTATTTGTGGGAATGTAAATTAGTTCAGCCTCTGTGGAAACCGGTTTAGAGGTTTCTCAAATAACTAAAAACAGAACTACCATTCAACCTAGCAATCCCATCCCATTACTGGATATATGCCCAGAGGAAAAGAAATTATTCTACCAAAAAGACACCTGCCCTCATATGTATAACACAGCACTATTCACAATAGCAAAGACATGGAATCAACCCAAGTGCCCATCAGTTGAGGACTGGATAAAGAAATATGGTACATATAGAGTATGGAATACCATACAGCCATAAAAAAGAATGAGATCATGTCCTTTGCAGCAACATGGATGCAGCTGGAGGCCATTATTCTAAGTGAATTAACACAGAAACAGAAAACCAAATATTACATGTTCTTACTTATAAGTGAGAGCTAAACATTGGATAGAAACAGACAAAGATGAGAACAATAGACACTGGGGACTCCAAAAGAGGGGAGGGAGGGAGGGGATCAAGGGTTGAAACACTTTCTGTCTGGTACTATGTTCACTGTTTGGGTGACGGGATCAGTACAAGCCCAAATCTCAGCATCATGCAATATACTCTTGTAGCAAACCTACACATGCACCCCCTGAATCTAAAACTGAAAATAAAATAAAACAAAATAAAACTGGTTGTTTGGAATTTAGAATATTTGCAGACAAGGGAAAAAGTGAGATAAATAGTAGTGCATTTCCTGGGTTACCCACAAAATTCTTCTCAATCATATTGTTACTGGACTTCTAAAGGCCATTTACAATCTTTATCCCCCCATTCTTAGTATATTATCTATAGTATTGAATAAGAAATCTTTCACCTGGATTGGTTGTCACCATTTAAATCAAGATTTTTCTGGGGAAATATATACTGCATTTTGTAATAAGAGGAAATCATAAGGGTAACAGGAACTGATTCCATACACCCTTCCAATGCCCCACCATCTCCCCTTGCCCACAAACTGAATCTCCTGAGTTGAACGCCTCTGCTTAGAGATAGTTGATTGTTGGTATGGGATCAAAAGGAGAACTGGTTCCCAAAACCATTGTTTTAACATTAACATTATTTCAAATTTTCAGCCATTTCAGAGATAGAGTATGACAAGTTGTAGAGTTTAAATGTTAACTTGAAATCTACGGCCACACTGGCTATGAGCATTAGCAATATTACACAGAAAGCAGCCACCTAACTGTTGAAATCAGCACCTGAAGGATTTTTCTTGATTCAAGTCCTGTGTTTGTACTTCCTGAGTCCTGTGCTTTCTTTTTAAAAAAGCAAAAACCTAAATTAGGTCTTCTTGGACTTCTGACCCTCTAGTGTCAGCTGGGTGGGTCCTCTCCTAGTGTTTCTCTATACTTACATAAATTACAGTTTTTTAACAGGTTCTTATGTTCACACTCCTAAAAAATAAATAGGATTGGATTCTCACATTCGAGTCATCTTACCTCCTGTCTCTCTCATGGGTATGTTTGAAACACCATCCTAGTTTTATATGCAAAGCACCCTCCTTTCTTGATTCTAGACCCTGTCAAATTCCAACCTACACTAGAAACCTCCTCGGTCTCTTGTCTTAGTTGATCTTCAGCTCACTTTATGCAAGAAATTATTTAAAAATGATCCCTTTGTTTTCTAGTATTCAAATAGTTTCTCTTTAGCATTACAGTAAATTACCAAGGTATGATTCCAACTGCTGGGTGTAGGGGGAAGTTGGGATTGAAACCTCAATCTAGTTTATTTGCCAAGCATTTTACTTTTAACCTCATTCTTGAAAGAAAGCGGGAAAGCAATGAGTCTGAAGGGTGTCTTCAGTGAAACGATTTAGAGGTTCGTCTGAGGGTCTTCTGATGCAATGCAGGCATCTCTTTGAAGTGTTCACTCCCCAAAGTCTACAGTTACCACATTCATGCCTCAAGGGATGTGATGCAAAGTGGCCTGGTGCCACCTGAGTAATTATTTTCTCCACATCTTTTACTTAATATATTGCACCAGAGCGTGCACCAAACAAATTGTCAGGGGCATTCCGGCCTCCTGTTAGTCACAACCTTCTCTTCTCCCTTCTCACCTCCTGAGCTGCAAGTTCAGCACAGAATTTCCCTGGATATGCAAGGGATTGCTTTGTTGCTCTGAACAGTCTTTTTATATTTTAGTAAAGATATGAGAAGCATTAAGTTAAATCATATGGAATTGCCGTTTTGGTAGGTCGAAATTGATAGAGTAACAGCAACTTCATGAGGTTCAACCCAGTAGCTTCCTTTGATAGACATCTCCCTAAAACATCATTAGTGTATGTTTAGTGAAAACCCACTTGGAGTTTACTTAAAATAGAAGCTTCAAGTTTTCCCACTTAGAAAGCTGGGGCCTCTACCCTCTCTCTTGTGTTTTTTTCTGAAGATCAGAGAAATAGGACACAAAGCCTTCACATTTGGAGAAATGCATATATTTTAAGACTAATATGAAGTAAGTACAAAGTCCCTTGGTCTTGGAAGAATTTTTTTTTTCTGAAAGTTATATATGGGTATTATAATGGAAAACGCTTTGAAACCCTAACCAGAGCATTTGCTATAAATAAGAGAGGAGCGGAAGATTAATAAATCTGATAAAGCTGAGAAGGAAGAAATCTTAAAATAAGAAATGAGGACTGTACCTTCGTTGGAGTGTTAATACAGCCCTGAGTGTATATATAGGAAAATCAAAGACTTGCTAAAGGCAGAGCATACTAAGTCATAGCTATTAATGTGTGCTTAACTCTATTGCCTGGGAGATTTTATTAAATGCAGCGGCCAAGAAAATTGACCTTACTTTTTTTTTTTTTTTCCCTTTTTTGGGTTGGATCCTTGCTCACGTCACATAAATGAATAGAGCTGACAATTTACTGGTTCATCAATGAAACAATATTAAATTATGAAGATGTAAGGAAAAAATCCTACGCTAACACTGTCGCAGTTTGAAAGGTAAGCTGCTCCCTACAAGATTAGGAGATACTAATGTTCTTTTAAAATCCATATAACATAATACCATGTGATACACATTAGAGGGTTAAGTGGCCCCGTGACATCTTTGACTACTATTGTGCTGCTGGCAAGTATTTCATAGTAAGGTACAATGTTTTCCTGATTCTGCCTTTTAAAATGTAAAGACATCATTTTAAATGCTTTTAAAGTGTTTTTTGTTGTTGTTGTTTTTTGTCTGTGTGTAGGATATTCTGGCAGATTGGACTTTACTGAGTGTATGTTGTAGTGATCATGTAGTTGCTTTGGAAAGGTTTTGCCCGAGTTTCTGTTGATTCACTGTATTGACCAGTAAGCTGAGGTTGTGAAAGTCAGACTATTTCTTACTTTTTGTCTTTCAGTGATGCCTAAGAAGTAAAATATTGCTCTTCTTTACATCTTGTCCTGTGTTTAAGATAGAGATCCTTCTCTTTCTAATTCTACCTTCTGTGAACTTAGTAAAAGTTCTTGGTATCCATTAGATTTCAATTGAATACCCATTTCTTTCCAGGGATATCTGTCTCTTCACTCCATTTTTGAAGGGAAATTATGTAATACTAACTTTCCCAGGTTACCATTAGTTAGTCAGTTAATATCCTAGACCCAGGTCCTTCACTTGGATCCATGAACTCCATTGTGGTTGTAATGACTGTCATACGAGGATCATAGCGTGGAAGGATTCTTTTGTTGCAGAGTGTCTGTGCATTCATCATACTCTCACACGGGTTTGTAACTCAGGAAGGATGAAGAGCCACTGCCTCCTCTAATGCAGGATCTCTGATGTGTTAGTTACTCTGAGTTCTTGCTGCAGAGGCCAGCGCAGAGTAAGTGAACAGGAATCTGTGCATGCTCACTGCCAATGATGCCTTTCAATGGTGCTTGCTACTGAACCCTTTGGAATAAGGCATATTTCTGAACAGCATTCAGCAGACTCCTGCTTCAGTGTGGAAAATGGCACTTTAGAAGTTGAATTACCTTTTTCATGGCACCCAGGTTGCTTAATTTGTAAATTGAGAGTAATTTTGTCAGCGGGAGAATATGTTTTCATGTTCGAAGTCCATTGGAATGAATTTGGCGTTCTCTTTCCTCCTTCAGCTCCAACTATCATAAAATGGAGTTCTGGCCCCAAACCGTTCAGTTACATGATTCTGGGATATCATCTGTTGTTTTGCGTAGCATCAGTTTAGTTTTAAATATTGGTAACACTTACATCTACTTCTTGTGGACTACAGGTGTGCCCTGCTTTCAGAAAACTTGGATAGGCTTCAAATTCACGCTTAATATGCCATTGCAGGAAGGGGCAATGATTTGTACACTAAAAATAGATTGGCCTTAAAAAATAATTTATCACAAGATTCCTTTAAATAACCAACTCTCTTAGAGCATTTAAAATATGACTTGATTTGAAAAATCAATAGCTACTTGCTCAACTTTTCAAGAACACGTCTGCTTTGTAATGTGAGGTGGGTGAGCTGGGGGCACCGAGCCACAAAGAATGAGGGTCTTAAGTGAGCTGAAGAGGAATTAATTTTAATTTAGAAAAGAATTTGCTTTTCCAGAGTTTCCCAAGAAAAACACCTTCACCTTTATCACCTCCAGAGAACGTAAAGAAAAAAAATAATAATAAAGCAGGCCAGTTTCAGTTTGGAAAAGGTAAATCTGTTTCTTTGGTGGGTCACATTCTGCATTATGCATGTGCATAAAAGTGAGGTTTGCTTTGATCCTGACTATAAAAAGTTTATTTTTAAACTCAGACTGGGCAGGAATCCAGCGATGCTCTTTCCCCTGCAACACATCCTGGGTTTCAGGTCCCCAGCCTGGCGGAATAGAGCTAAGCAGCAGGAAGTAGTTGAAGAGTGTAGAGACTTGATGGGTGCTGAGGTTTTTTCCCCCCTTCCTCCCCTCGATTTTTGAAATTCAAATTGAATGCAATTTTCAGCTCATTTGAGCCAGAATATACTGTTGCTGAGCTTCAGTGGCTCTTAAATTCAAACTCACAGGAGAAAACAGATATCATCTGTCACAGAGGGTGGGGGAGAAGACTCCCGGCATTTATTCATGGGAGTCAGAGCTCTAGTAACTAATTCAAACCTTTCTGACTAATTGACTAATCACTCACAGGCAAACTTATCAACTAATCAATGAAACCTTTATGACACCCATCTTATGTAGTCTGGGAGTAGCTACCCCCTTCCTTTAGAAAAAATTGTTCAAGTCTATTTTTATATCATTGGCGCTTTAATACCTTTTTGGCGAAACGAGACAGAATATCGTGACAATCTTTTTTTCTGCTCTTCCTGACTATTTTTATTGTTTCCCTCTTTAATGTCTTTGTCAATTCTATTTATTTATGACAGAATTAGCAGAAAGCTTATGGGTGGCTAAGCGGTACAAAAAATTTGAGGGTTTTTTTTTCTTTTCTTTTTTGTTACTATACTGAGTACTTGAAAAATATCTTTCTTGGGGGCAAAGATAAGTACCAATTAAAAGGGAAAAACCCACTCATACAGTTCTTGAGTTTGCAAGTGTGGCTAATCTGCAGGGTGGATGTTTCAGGATGGCTTGAGAATGCCTCTGGGTGAAGTTCTGCCACTGGGTATGTGCCCAGGGAATGCAAATAGATTTGAGCAAATAACAATCTGAAATTTCTCCTCTGATATCAGAAAGAGTGCAATGTGGCAATTTTGATTCTGAAATGTAGGTTATATGATTTACTGCTGATACTTGTCCTTGAGTGTTTTAGTATAAGCCAAAATTTACATGGAGATATGAAGGCCATTAGCTGTCTCTTGCTGTTTGTCGTCTTCTTTTTTTTTTTTTCTCAAGATCCATGAGAGAAAAGTTAATTATGATGTTATTTCAAAGTAAGCAGGAGTAAAACAATTTGATCTCTAAATACTATTTTTAATGAAGTTTGTTCATAGCTATCAAACTTGGAGTTTAAAATTGTTTTGCATAAAGTAAGTATATGGTCTGGCCATATATATTTATATTTATACTCGTGTGTGTGTGTTTGTGTGTGCTGTGTGCTTGTGTGTGTGTTTGTGTGTGTGTGTGCTTGTGTGTGTGTTTGTGCGTGTGTGAGTTTACCCATCCCCAAAGTCTCTAAGAAGGTGACAGCAGGAACATCCAAATGGTAGTCATTTTCACATTAATAGTCATCAACCACTGTATTCTCTTAATGGTAATGTGCTTGTGAATTAGATCCTTCGTAAAATACATTTATTTCATTTCTTTTATAAGAACGATACTGACATGCTAACTTGTTTTCTCGTGATTATACCTCAGTACAAGTACCACAACCATATTGTTGTTTCTTGGACGCATGGTACAAGAAGCCAAACATCTACTATGAGGTTGTGATTTATAAAAAGAAATATGTATTTGTTCTCTGTTGCCCCCACAACACCCCCAACCTTCACATTCCTGACTATAGAGCTCTTTATCCCTTGGAATTTCCTGTTTGACAGGAGTGTCTTTCGTTCTATTGAGGTGACTTTTGGAGGTCTCCCAAATGGGTTCTTGTCACCAGAAAAATCAAGCCATGATTACAAGCTTGGAACTTTCAACCACACCCCTCATCCTCCAGGAAGGGGAGAGAAACTGAAGATTGAGTTAATAATTGACCATGCTTACAGGATGAAGCCACTGTAAAACTCCCTAATCTGGGTCAGATGCGGTGGCTCACACCTGTAATCCCAGCACTTTGGGAGGCTGAGGCAGGCAGATCACGAGGTCAGGAGTTCAAGACCAGCCTGGCCAACATGGTGAAACCCCATTTCTACTAAAAATACAAAAATTAGCCAGGCGTGGTGGCATGTGCCTGTAATCCCAGCTACTCAGGAGGCTGAGGCAGGAGAATTGCTTGAATCTGGGAGGCAGAGGTTGCAGTGACCCAAGATCACTCCACTGCACTCCAGCCTGGACAACAGAGCAAGACTCCATTCCCCATCCCCCCAAAAAAGATTCCTAAACTGTGGGATTTCAATTTGCAATTTCAGAGCACTTCTGGGTTGCTGAACATGGGGAGGTTCTGGGAAAGTGGCGTGCCTGGAAAGGGCTTGGAAACCCTGTGTCCCTTCCCATATACCTTGCCCTATGCACCACTTTATCTGTCTGGCTGTTCATCTATATTCTTTATAATAACCTTTATAAATATAATAAACCAGTAAAAGCAAGTGTTTCTCTGAGTTTTGTGAGCTGCTCTAGCAAATCAGTCAAACCAGAGAAGGGGGTTATAGAAACCTCCAATTTATAGCTAAATCAAACAGCAGTTGTAGGTAGCCTACAACTTTCAGTTGATGTCTGAAGTGAAGGGAAGTCTTGTGGGACTGAGCCCTTAACCTGTGGGATCTGATGCTGTTTCCAGGTAGGGAGTGTCAGAATTTAGTTAAATCGTAGGATGCCTAGTTGGTGACCATTGGAGAACTGACGTGTGGGAAAGCAAAAGCAAGCCCATACTTCTGAGCACAGAAATGTCTGTGTTGAGTGTGAGAGTAGGAAAAACAGTTTAATTTTTCCTATGTTATTACACCTACCTTGACCAGGAATCTACATTTTCAGCTAATTACTAGTTAATAGGGTTTAGTTTTTCTACTAAAATATCTTAAATTTTCAGTTTACATGTAGTTACTGAGTGCTTACTACATACCAGCCACTCACTGTGCTAAGATTAAAATATATAAAATTGTGGTTCTCTAACCTAAGTGAAGTGGACATTGGAGGTGACATATCAAAAGAGTCACCAATATGCACTATCCCAACCCTTTCTGTCAGTGGATAACCACTTTTTTAAAAACAATTGATATAGTTTGGCTATGATCCACCCAAATCTCATCTTGAATTGTAGCTCCCATAATTCCTATGTGTTGTGGGAGGGACCGTGTGGGAGATAACTGAATCATGGAGGCGGTTTCCCCCATACTGTTCTCATGGTGGTGAATATGTCTCATGAGATCCGGTGGCTTTATAAGTCTCACAAGATCTGATGGCCTTTCTCTTGGCTCTCAGTCTCACTTTTCTGCCGCCATGTAAGATGTGCCTTTCGCTTTCTGCCATGATTGTGAGGTCACCTCAGCCATATGGAACTGTGAGTCCATTAAACCTTTTTCTTCATAAATGACCCAGTCTCGGGTATTTCTTTCTTTCTTTCTTTCTTTCTTTTTTTTTTTGAGATGGAGTCTCATTCTATCTCCTAGGCTGGAGTAGAGTGGAGAGATCTCGGCTTACTGAAACTTACCCCTCCTGAGGTCAAGCAATTCTTCTGCTTCAGCCTCCCAAGTAGCTGGAATTATAGGTCCCCACCACCATGTCTGGCTAATTTTTGTATATTTAGTAGAGATGGGGTTTCGCCATGTTGGCCAGCCTGGTCTCAAACTCCTGACCTCAGGTGATCTGCCCACCTTAGCCTCCCAAAGTGCTGGAATTACAGGCGTGAGCCACTGCACCTGGCCTCTGGTATGTCTTTATCAGCAGCGTGAGAACAGACTAACACACCAATATAATCTAATTTGGAGTTGGGAGAAAGGATGATACACAAAATAATCAATAATAAGGATAATAAAATACACATACTGAGCTGCTAAATAAATAGTATTCTTCAAAATTGCTAACAGAATTGGGCAAGGGAAGGGCCAGTGGGGTGCTGATATCCTGCAAGAAGGCATTGCAGGGTTGGTAGGCCAGGGGTTAGTGGAGGGAATGTGGGGGAGCAGACCGGGAGGGAGGCAAAGCTGGAGTCCAAGCAAGAATGCAAATGAGGAATATGAGTGCAGGGCTCTTGAAGTGGAGAGGTCAGTGATGCACTAGAGCCTACTCTTACTAAGAGAGTCACTTGTTAAATTTCTAGGAATTTTGTGATCCAGTTATAATTTAATTTTCTTAAAAATTGAATGATATGAACATATAATAAGTCAATATATTAAAACCAAAAGTAATAAATACTCCAAATTAATCACTGTCCAATTATTCTTCACATTTTGGTCTTATCTATGTTCTTGAGGTATGGAAAGTCTAGAATACTGCACTGCTCTGCATCTCCTCATCAGCTCCATGTTCACCATGTCATGTTGGTAGCTCGAATCAGCCATGGAGGGAGTGTTTACACCACAGAAATTGACGGTGCCCCAAATTTTCAAGCGAAGATTTTTTTTCATTTGAGAGCCAGTTCTTAAAATTTACCAGACAAGCATGGGGTGGAAGTAGAGATGAGGCTAGAAAATTGGAAAGCCTAAGTGAAAAACTACGAGAAGGCAGAGCTACGTTAGAAAAGTGGCTCCATCTCATTAAGTTAGGCCAATGGTTTATAGTCCATTTAGAAATAATTGGGAACCATTGTCTTTCTTTAAATACTTTTTAAAATTATAATTAGCATATATTGTCAATACAGAAAATTTGGAAAATGAGAATAACGACTGTAATATTTTCTATATGTTCCACACTTTTTAAGTGCTTTAAATATAATAAATCATTTAATTCTGGAAACAGCCCTATAAGGTAGTTGCTGTTATCCTATTTCAAAGATAGAGAAATTGAGTTACAGAGAAGATAAAAGCTTCAGCCAAGTAGAAGAGCTGTGATTTGAAAGCAGGAAATTTTTTAATTCTTGTGGTCTTACTCCTGTAGGATAGTTATCTAGAGTAGGATTGCTAAGCCAAAGTGTATCTATATATTCAATTTTATAAGAAATTGTCTGTGGATCTAAACAAATTATATAAATTGGCCGGACATGGTGGCTCATGCCTGTAATCCTAGCACTTTGGGAGGCCAAAATGGGAGGATTGCTTGAGGCCAGGAGTTTGATAACAGGCTGCACAATGTAGCAAGACCTTGTTCTCTACCAAAAAAAAAAAAAAAAAAATAGCCGGGTTTGGTGGCATGTACTTCTATTCCTAGCTACTCAGGAGACTGAAGGGGGAGGATCACCTGAGCTCAGGAATTCAGGAATTTGAGGCTGCAGTGAGCCATGATCACATCACTGCACCTCAGTCTCAGGGACAGAGCAAGAGACCCTGTCTCTAAACACACACACACACACACACACACACACACCTCTACCAAAATTGTGCGAGGACCCAATTCCTAGCCATGGTTCTAATAGACTTTATTTTTTGTCAATTTATTATCGGGAAGTAGTATCTTATTTCAATTTGCAATTTTAAAATTATTAATGAGGCTGAAGATCTTTTACAACTTTAGTGGTCATTTGTATCTTCTTCACGTGGATTTACTGCGCTGCCAATTTTTTTTTCTATTGAAATCTTGTCATTTCCCTTCTTTGTTGAAACTTCTTGTGTACTAACAATATTGACCTCTTTTTCTTAAATGTGTTATAGAAATGTTTCCTTATTTTATTTTCACTTTCCCCCGCCCCCACCAAAGATGGAGTTTCACTCTGTCTCCCAAGCTAGAGTGCAATCTCAGCTCACTGCAGCCTCTGTCTCCTGGGCTCAAGCAATTCTGCTGCCTCAGCCTCCCGAGTAGCTCAGATTACAGGCGCACGCCATCACGCCCGACTGATTTTTGTATTTTCACCATGTTGACCAGGCTGGTCTTGAACTCCTGACCTCATGATCCACCCGCCTCGGTCTCCCAAAGTGCTGGGATTACAGGCATGAGCCACGCCACGTCTGACCTTATTTTCACCTTTTAATTTTGGTTTGGATTATCTTTCATGATAGAGAAGAAGTCAAATATATAGTGGTTTTTTTTTTTTTTTTTTTTTGTCGTTTCTCATTTTTCTGTCTTGATTAGATTGGCTTCTCCTCTGAAAGGAAGAAAAACTTTTTTTAATTCTAAATATTTTGTATGTCTTTTCAACATGATCCCTGCTTCCCACAGCTCATAGATGAGTGGGGAGATGACTGCAGAACGCAGAGATTTCTGCTTTGTGTGATCGGTGCTGTAACCAAGGGTACTCCTAGTGCTGGGAGAATCCTGAAGAGGGCACCTGGGACAGCTGGAGGGCGGGGTGTGGCTGGTCCTCCTGAGGGCAACATCCCAGCTGAACCTCTAAGGCTGAGGCAGCAGGGGCGGGAAGATTCCCAGGGGAGCGAAGGAGCAAGCCAGGGAGCTGGAAAACTTTGAAAAGACAGGTCTATTTTCCAGAATAAGGAAGGAGCAGTTTCTCAGAGTGGGTCAAGGGAAAACGTTTTTCATAGCAAGGGAGAATTATTTTCCTGAATTTCTCTCATTTTACACAAAGGGTAGGCCAGAGAAAGGTATTTTAAGCTGAAGACAAAGAAAGCTCTGAAGGTGAGATTAGAAAAAAATGAAATAATAAGTCAATAAAGGTAACGAATACCTTCCCCCAAAATGATTAGGGATAGACAAGGGACAAGGGTCTTCATATGAGAATGAGGAGAAACGTGCATGTCATCTTTAATATCCATGTACCTTCTCATAGTTGCTTTGGGACCAGACAGTGACAGGTGGCCCCTCACTGAACTTAGCCATTAGCCTCTCAACTTCCAAGCCCCACATCAGCCACACCAGAATAATATCCCTTAACATGCCAGCTTTCCTTACAAAAATCACATGAGTTCCCATTATCTCTGGTGAGATCTGTCCTCGTTGGGCAGTTAAGCTCTCCACAGCATTATCCCATCACCCACCTCTAGTTGCTCTTCTTCACTTTAAAAAGTGTAATCATCGTGGAAACTTGTGTGTTCTACAGACAATGCTTCCCATTTGCAGTTCCTTCTTTTTGGGACCTTCTCCATTACCCTTTGACAAGCTAACTGGAATCTGATTTATCTTTCAAGGCTCAGCTTAAATGTCACCTCCTTCGTGCAGCTTTTCCTGACACCTTGAGCTAGAAGAAATCTAGATGTTGAAGTGTCTGTCAGTACTATTTAAGACTCATGCTGAAACAACAATGTATTATAGTGCTATATTTCTATAGGTTCTAAACTAGATTGAAATTTCTGGAAGGACAAGAACTGTGTCTTATACATCTTTGCAGCTCTCAGGTCTTTAACACAGTGAAGTCTCATCCACCCTGACAAAGACTAGAAGACTAAACTCATCTCTAGAAACAGACCCATGGACAGCAGAGGCAAGGGCAGAGAGGACACTCACAGAATAAGTAGAATGTAAAGTCACTCTGAAAATGGGGGGTTGAAGCTTGAGGAGAGAGTAATTCTAAATAAACCTCAGAAGGAAGTGAGCCGGGGAATGCTCAGGGGATGAATAAATGGATCACCTGGTATTCATGGTGGAGGTCAAAGTTGAAGTTAAGTAGAATGAATTGGTAATGAGCCATGTTCACATCTTCCTTTGCACTTGAGAACCAAAAAGCAATATGGATATAGAAGAGACTGAGAGTATCTGAAGCAGAAGGAAAGAGGTTAGAAGGGAGATTAAAGATGCAAGAGAAAAAGAAGGATGTGTGAGAAAAGGGAGAAGTGAGTCAGAAAAAGGTTCTTCGAAGGGGATGTGAGTCAGAAAGGAAGATTACATAATAAACTTGGCAGAATGTCCATGAGGTGAGGACAGTGGTGAGGGGTCTCTCCTGGACTCAGAGAGGAAGGATGTGGAATGAAATCAGGTGGTGACTAATAACTTAGGTAAAGTAAGAGTGATAAAGTATGGGTGTTAGGGGGTTTCCTGAGGGCTGAAAATCAGGTACCGTTTCTATGAGAACATGGGGAGGATGACGGCAGGACTGACACGGCAGTTGTGCTCGGAAAGGGATCACCGATGTAGCATTTTATAGTTGAATAGCATCACGAAGCAGGAAGAGACCTAGGGGGTCTGATCCAATATTCTCATTTGGCGTTTAGGACAAAAAGTCTGAAAGACTTAATACCATCTCCTAGGCCCCCTGTGGTCTGCACTCTGTCCACCTTTCAGGCCTGATCACGTGCTTCTCTGCTTTCCTAAACTCCTGCAAAGCCAAACCACCTGTGAAGCACTAAACTTTGCGTTCTTTCTCATTTCAAATACCATTCTCTCTGTCTGGAATATTCTTCTACATGCTCCTTGTTTTTCTGCCCAACTCTTATTCAAATTTCAGGTCTCAGGTTACAAATATTTCTTCCAAGCACTCCCTCTCCCACCTCCCCTCCACACACGCACTGGGTCAAGTGTTCATTATATGTTCCCAAGCATTCATTTCCTATCTTTAAAATTTGATGGGAGATGTATTTCCTTTTTGATAGTCCCTTTTCTCTTCTGGGTTGTGAATTCTATTGAGTCCCATCTTTTAGTATTGTACTTGTCACAGAGTAGTTGCATAATATGTATTTCTTAAGGGAAAGAAGGAAGGAAGGAAGGAAGGAAGGAAGGAAGGAAGGAAGGAAGGAAGGAAGGAAGGAAGGAAGGAAAGGAGGGAGGGAGGGAGGGAGGGAGGAAGGAAGGAATTTGAGTGACAAACTTTCACCACCAATTGTTAACTAAGCCTGACAAGTGTCTTGTGAAGCAATTAGGTGTGACTTGAGCATTCACATTCAAATTTGGGAGACCAGTATGTTTTTTTTTTTTTTTCCCCAGTATTTTTTTATTGTGGTAGGAAAATTAACTACTTTAGCCATTTCTAAGTGTACCTACAGTTCAGTGGCATTAAGTGCATTCCCGTTGTTGTTCATCATCCATCTCTAGACATTTTTCATCATCTTAAATTGAAACTCTGTACCTATTCAACAATAATTCCCATTTCCGCTCCCCACCTGTCTCTAGCACCCCCATTCTTTCTATCTCTATGAATTTGACTACTCTGGGTGCCTCAAATAAGTAAAATCATACAGCATTTGTCCTTTTGTGTCTGCCTTATTTCTCTCAGCCTTGTGTCTTTAAGGTTCATCCGGGTTGTAGCATGTATCCGAATCCTACTCTTTTCCAAGGCTGAATAATATTCCACTGTATGTAGCTACCACATTTTGTTTTTCCATTCATTCGTTGATGAACATTTGGATTGCGTCCATAGGATACCATTGTTTTATATCCTAAAATACATAATTCTCCATGTAATCTAGTAACCCGGGAGATGGTCAGTAGCATGCAGCTGGAGGATTTAATCAGGGAAGGAAAGGATAGATGGAAGAATCATCAATGTGCTTAGAAAGGTCATCAAAAATGTCCGTGAGCACAGAGGCTGTGACAGGAGGAAGATGAGATGTTCCCATTGCATCATGGCAGTCTTGTCATGAAGAAGGCAATGAAGATGGATGCTATGAATTTCTAATGATAGTAAATATTGAGAAGTGGGGTTGAGAGATGCTCCTTTTTTTAACCTTCCCTTGTTATTGAAATGGAGGAGTGGGATGGCTAGAAGGGGCAGAAAAAAGTGAGACATCCTCTGAGAGGAGACACTGGGGAAAAGAGGTGAGAAAAAGTGGAGGCTAAAAGGGAGTTTGGCCACAGATATTTTACAGGGGAAAAAAGGAAGAGTCAATCAATTCAAAGCCATTCTACAAATTTCACACAGGGAGAGCCCTCAGCACAAGATTGATGTATATCTATTCTATAATTAACTATAATATGAAGAAGGAGATTCCACAATCACCATTATGTTCCAATCCCTCATGGTGAAGACTTTCTTCTTTTTAACTAGACTATTTTGGGCCCTTTTCTTCTCCTTGTCTTTTCAGTAACTGGAAAAGAATTACTAAAACTCACCCCATGAAAATCCCTCATGTGTCTGAATTCTTTCGAAGTTAAAGATTGGAACTGGATTAAACTCTTTTCCCTTAACAACTTCTTAGCTACAGTTTTCTAAGCCTTTAATGCCCTTTGAATTGTCTGCTCTAAGTTCTCTTGGGTTAAAGTACACCAGTAAGAATAGCCAGACTTCGTCATACCCCTTGCAAAGCTAGTGCTCTCCTTCATGATCTGGGAGCCCCGTCCCGCAGTGCCAACATCAAGTATGGCACCAGTCCTGCCTTGGAGTAAAAGAATGTCATATTCCTGAAGGAAATTTCCCAGCCTGCAGAGAGGGGCCGATGGCGTGCCTTACCCATCAAGCTCAACCTCTCAGCCTAAAGGCAGAGCAAGTCACTTTCCAAGATATGGCTGGCCCTAAAATTGTGTTAGCTTTTTGGAAGTATTATCCTTTTTCTTTCTACTTCAGAAGCTCAGCACGTTGGCCCATTTCAAGTTGCCTCTGATCTTTAACTGCTGCTCCTCAGTCCCTTGGATCCATCCTTGGGGAGATTCTCACTGGTCACTTTGCAGAGCTCCCTCAGGCCAGGAAAGACTCCCTCGCTTTGTTTCTACTTAACCCTTGCCCTTCGGGGTGGTGAGGGGCCGTCTTCAGGCTGCCTCCCTTGTAGTCTATTATTACTTGCAGGTGATTAGCAGGTCGCTTCTAAGCAAAAAGGAACATTGCCCCAGGCACCGCATTCCCATAGGCTCTTGCCATTTTGCTACAAAAGAGAAAAATCGAGTCTTTGAAGAGTGTATATACACTATTCATGTACTTAGAAAGAGAGGAATGTCTATAAAATTTCAAGAACAGCGTTGGATTTTACTCAGTTATCAGACGGCAGAACTCTTGAGTTACGGTTCGGATTGCTTTTGGAATTAAAAAGAAGCAGTTGCCATTTCTAAGCATCCCGTCTTTTAATAAAAGTTTATTTGAGACTTTCTCTCTAGACACTAATCCCCCAACAAGTTGTATTCCAGTGAGACAGAGTGTCCCTGAAATATAGTAATTGGGGCTCTGTTGGGCTATTCTTTATGCAGGGAGAGCTCGCTTAGTGACAGCGTGCTGCATCCAGTGTGCAGCATTCCACCCTGCACTCTGGCTACTCATTTGACCAGATGAAAGCTTCCTTCTCTACCTCAATCCTCCAGGCTTTTTTGTCACCTACACTGCTACCTTCAGATCCCCCAGGGGACATATTATATGCTTCTTTCAACATCTTGAGCTACTGTCCCCAGTATTAAGTGAAACATTATACTTTTTTTTTTTTTTTGTATCTCTATTGCTGCAAGTGCAATTTCCCTCTCAGGCTACAAAACAAGTAACTAGTTTATTTTCCTGAGTTTTAAAAGGCTAGTTTCTCTCCTATTATTTTTCATTGAAAAATAAAATTTTAAAAATAAACGTAACTTTTCCCCCTTCGCTCCTCTGCCAAATAAATATTGCCAAACCATTTGGTCTTTGGACTTCATGGATTCACATTTCATGTGTAAGAGCCACAGGAACATAACAGGCGTGATTTTTTTTTTCCACAGGTGTTCTCGGTTTTCCTGGGAAGGAAAGTGGTTGAGCTGAAGTACCTGTTCCCACAGAACAGGCCAGGGAACAAGTCCTCTGTCTCCTCAGTTTCTTTGGTTCTGGATTTAGTTTTTTACTCAGTTATGAGAGTGTGGTGTGTCCCTTAGAGCACCTGGCCAAATTCATGTGATCTGGTGTTTCCCAGGTGTGTACAAATCTGCAGAAGCAGCGGCTCCAGGGCAGGGGCCTGGTATCTGTGTTCTAACAAGTGCCTGAGGTGCTCCTTTGGGTCTGGCAAGTCTGGAAAACACCGGTCCATCCATCCTGGATTTTTGCTTGCAGACGTGTGCCAGATTTCAGGGTTGTCTGAGGGCTGTGGAGTTGTTTGTGTGGCCTTTTTCTCCTGCTCGCTCAGATTGTTTTCTCCTGATGTGATCATTAACTGTGAACAGCAGACCCACTTTGGTTTTTTCTGGAGACAGAGTCTAGCTCTGTTCCCAGGCTGGAGTGCAGTGGTGCAATGTTGGCTCACTGCAACCTACATCTCCCGGGTTACAAGTGATTCGCTTGCCTCAGTCTCCCGAGTAGCTGGGATTACAGGAGTACAGTACCATGCCTGCTAATTTTTGTAGTTTTGGTAGAGACTAGATTTCACCATGTTAGCCAGGCTAGTCTCAAACTCCTGACCTCAGGCAATCCTCCTGCCTTGGTCTTCCAAAGTACCAGAATTACAGGAGTGAGCCACCACGCCCAGCCAATCAGACCCACTTTGAATAAACCAGGAAAAGAGGGAGTATGTTCTCTGCCTCCAAAAATAAAAATAAAAACCCAACCTCCTGTCCCCCAAAAAACAGAAAAACCTCAGGGGCATGTTCTTCTCTTATATTTGAGAATAACCTTAGAGGTATAAAACTGAAATACTCCTCAGGTGAACCGCTGCAGTCTTCCTTGTCTTAACAGGTTTTTTGTTTGTTTGTTTGTTTATTTGTTAGTTTTGAGAGGGACTTTCGCTGTGTCACCCAGGCTGGAGTGTAGTGGTGCGATCTCAGCTCACTGCAACCTCCACCTCCCGGGTTCAAGCAATTCTCCTGCCTCAGCCGCCCAAGTAGCTGGGACTACAGGTGTGCACCACCATGCCCAGCTAAATTTTGTATTTTCAGTAGAGACGGGGTTTCACCATGTTGGCCAGGCTGGTCTCGATCTCCTGGCCTCATGATCTGCCCTCCTCAGGCTCCCAAAGTGCTGAGATTACAGGCGTGAGCCACCGCACCTGGCCAACATGTTTTACATAACAACAGTCGTTCAGCCTGTTGAGCCATCCTGTTTAAGTCCCCAAACCTTTGTCTCCCTGTGGGAGAACTGCCTGTGGTTCCTATTGCTTGATAAGGTGGTTCAGAAAAGGGACCTGTTTCAACGACCTGAAAATCTTCTTGGGTAGATAGTAGCAGATGATACAGAAGAAAACCAGGAGGCTTTGGGGTATGCTGGGGAGAGCTACTAGATGTAAATATGCATAAGAAAGACCATATACTTTTATTATCTGTGGAATATGGCAGGTGGGGCCTGCGGAACAATTGAAAACAGTATCTGAGGTACATAATGAAGTTTTAGAGCTTCTCACCTCACTTGCTACAGCTTCCTGTTTGCCCAAGTCACATTTCTACCCTGTCATAAATATACCCTGGCTGGAGCTGCAAACTCTATCAATAACAACAAAAAGCCATGACATGAGACTTTCCTGTATTTGCAACACTCTTTGGATTGCCATGGCAACAATAGTTTTAATTATGGAGAGGCAAAATGATAACTTTTATATCAGATGTGGCTCACTTTTCCCTGTGGACAAAACTGATTTGAGAGAGGCTTTGCATGTGGATTTCCTTCTAGGCTGGATTTTATTATCTGCTCTAACAGACAGTTCTTTTGCTTATGGAATGAACCAGAAGAAGCCAAAGTCCTGGCTGAAGGGGCTGCTGGACATTGGCCCTTGTGGAGGCGAATTGGACCTTTTGGTCTCGGAGGCAGCCTGATGTGCTTGTCACGTGTGCTTTTAAGAACCAAGTGAGCCATTGCTCTCGAGGGCTGCTTTTGGCTTCCCCTTTCAACCAGAGGAAATCTGCATGTTAGGATAGAGACGCGCGTGAAGTATCATCTGGTAATCATCCTTGACAATGTTCAGGATTATGCTGGAGGGACAAACAAGTAATTCCATTGCAGTAGCAGTCATGGAAATACACAAATCATAGCAGCTTTCCAATTAGAGCTATGGAGGGGGAAATGTGGGAAAGAAAACCTCTTCCTCTGTCTGCTCCCCCTGCCCTTCATTTCTGGATCCACTTGCTCACTCCTCAAATTTCTCTTCAAGTTTGGAGAGGTATCACACCATCTCTAAATAATTCTGGGCTCCCTCATTTTGAAAGCTCTTGCAAAGCTAAATAATCTTCGTCTTAGGTAAACATAAATCATTGTCTACCTTCTTTGCTCCTTGAGTAGACCTTTTGATACCTTCATTAATTATGGCCACTGCCTGGTGGTGCAGTGATGGCTGAGTCACTGCCGTGAGCATCTTCCCTGGAACGCCCCCATTTCTGACACTGAACCTGAAAATCCAATTCATTGTTAACGAAGCCCTTCATTGTGACACTGGACAGCCAGGTGGTCAGGCAAGTAAAAGAAATGTGCCCGAAAAATGCAGCAGCGTGGTTGTAGGAGTGAGGGTTGGAGGAGGTGGGTGCGTGGAATGTTGATGGAATGATGCTGTCCTTAAAACCTGCTGCCACTGTTTCTAATCTCTGGCAACCCCTGGAATAAGATCTTGATCCTCTGCTCGGATCTGCCGACTCCACCAACGGTCCGGTTAATTACAATCCCAGCTTTTGAAGGCCAGAACGCCCATGCAGAACTGTTGAGTAACAGGCACTATGGTTCTCATTTCTAATCCTTTCCCACATTATTTTTTGGAAAAAAAAATGCAGAAAAGTCCCGATTTTTGGTAAATCTTGCTCAACAAATGACACAGTCTCTGTGTTTGTTTTGTTTCCACATTCAGGGAGCTTTGCAGCTATGATTTTGATTTTGGAGTTTAGGCATGTTAATTAAGCCTTTGTATGAAAGCAGAGGGGTTCTGTTTCTTGTTTGTTAGTTTAATAAGATTTAGTGTTAAGAATGGCACTGAGAATCTGTCAGAATTAGCTTGGCTGCATATGTGTAGCTCAGTGCTTTGAGACCCTTGAAATGTCTGTTTTTAGGACATCAGCAGGGGGCTAATGAAAAGGCTTTGTTGATTTTAACGAATTGCAAGCCACTGTAGCCAAAATAAATATAATCTGCTTTTTGGATTAGTTGTCACAGATGATTTTACCTACTAACAGTGATTAAAGAACCCGAGTGGACCAGAAGCATAGCTGCTCTCTGGTGACTCTTGCTAAAATAGCAATAAACAGAAGTAAATAAAGACTTAGGGCATTAGTTATCTTTAATAAACAGTGACACCAAATATACAGTGTGCAGGCATGAAAGGGTAGGAGTGGAGGCTTAGGGAAGATTGGGGTGTCAAATACCTGTATGGCGCACGACAGTATGGCTCTTGCTGCCACAAAGACTTGCAGTTGTTACAACAACAAAAAACCCACAGGAAACACTAAAGTGCTTGCTGGTATTGTTCATGTGTTATCATTGTGGTTCATTAGAAAGTGGTTAGAAACCCAGGCTATCTTCTTGTTTCCCAGCTCCTTTTCCAAAGCCAATCCAATTCATTGCCATTCTGCTCTCATCTTCCTTCGGACTCGGGGACCAAAGTTGAAATCCTGCAACTATAGGATTAGAGTATGAAAATGAAGGAAGTGTTAATTACTTGTGTAATTATTAACCTTCTTGCTGCAGTAATTCTACCCAGTTAATGAACAGGCGACCAGTCCTATATCCTTCTTTGTATTTTTCTACCCTGATGAAAAGAATGACTTGCCCCGACTGACAAATCTGATCCTTAGATTTCCCCAGGAAAGTCTCCGGGTTTTCCCTCATTATTGCTTAACTGCAGCTTGAACTAAAAAGGTTGTGTCTGAAATCCTCTCAGACAGGGCCTGGGAGTGCTGGCTGAAAGATGCCTTTAGTAGCCAGAAAAATTATCAGGTGAGAGAAGCTACAGTTTTTCCTATTATTTTTAATTTTATCCAATGTTTTAAAAAAATGCTGTGTACGCTTCATCTGTGATGGCAAACCAAGTGACAGTAAGAGCCTTCTTTAGCTTCTCTTTGCCCTGGAGAGTAGATATTATTGTATTTGTTTACAGATGCAGAGACTGGTATGCCCAAGGTCCGTGGTGGGTCATAGGGAGAACCAGCAATAGATCATCGCCTTCCAGTTAGTTCCTGGTGGTAACCGGGGTGTTATCCCACTATTGACTGGCCCAAAGCAGCGCACAGCCACTCACTATTTCAAAGATTATAAACTTCACCCTCCAGAACTAGTAGCTGTCATTCTTAAGGTTTTACCATGTGCCAGGCACTGTCCTTTTTAGATAGCATGCCATGTGATAATGCACAATAAATGTGTTCATCTCAAATATTTCTTGAGTGATTCCAAGTACCAGTTCTGCTTTAGAGATACAGCGGGGAATAAAATTAATACAAATAGCTGCCCTCCTGAAGTTTTTATTCCACTGAAAGGAGTTAGGACAATAAATGCAATAAATTTTTAAAAATTCATTATTTTAGAAGGTGGTAAGTGCTATGGAGAGAAAGCAGGAGAGTAGAGTTGCAATTCGAAATAAGATGAGTGGAAAAGCCCCACTGAGCAGGTGATACTGGCGCAGAGACTTGAAGGAAGTGAGTGAGCAGCCACCTAGGTGTCTGGGGAAGTGTGCAAAGTGAAGAAGTGCAGAGGCTGTCACCAGAGTTCTGTAGGAGGATTAGGGGAGGTCAGAGTTAATAAGAGGTCAAGTTCGTAGGAGTTTGCAGTCCATTGTCAGGAACGTGCCCTTTACTCTTTGAGAGATAGGAAGCCTTTGGGAAGTTTTAGACAGAGGCTACCCTGAGAAGTAGGTAATGTTATCCTCGACTTACTGATGGAACACAGAGGGAGCTCAGAGTAAGTTCAGTTAAGTACTTGCAAAAAGTCTCCATGTGACTAAGAGGCAGAGAACACACTGTCTTACTCCTCCACGCTGCTACTACTCTCCGCCTCCTAATGAAAGATGTGTCTGGTATCTACATGATGTCTTTCTTACCATCAAATGGGAAAAAATCTTGCCAACTTTATTTTTAAAATGATGCATCCTTTGACTATTCGGATTCAAAGTCATGTAGTAATTGGACCATTCAGGATACCATTTGCATCATTAAGTTTAGTTTCCAAATGAGACAGCAGAGCTTAGGGAAATCTTTAAGTCGGGTAAAACAGCTCGAGGTCACATAAGCAGGTAATGTTGGGTCTGAGATTTAAACCTAGTTCTGCTGCCCAACTCTGAGTCGTGTGCCTCGCTCACAGCATAATGCTGCCTCTACAACACTAATAATTTTAGACACTAAGATGCATTAAACATATGTAGGGAATGAGAGGCCTGTAATAGTGACCTTTTCATGCAGCTCCTTCCCTCAACTTCTTCCTTCATATTCCAGGACAGATCCTGGGGCAGATGTCCAGTTATCTGCTGGATCATATTGAAATCCTGTAGCTAGAAAAGGCAGCAGTGTAATAATTGAAAGCATTGTGTTGAAGTAAGTGTTTGGGGACTGTCCTTAGATTTCATTTGTCTCAGGAATTTATTTTTCAAATTCTGTGAACCACCACAAGGTGATATAAGTCTTTTTCTTTGTACATCAGTAACAATCTATTCTGGTTGTTTCTTTTATGGTGAACTTGAAAGATAAAAAGGCATCATTAAATATTCTCATCTAATTCTTTAATGACTGTGAAAGGCTATGCCATGGCTGGCAAATGCAGGCACGCAATTGTACATACAGAAAAATATGCACACACACACACACTCTGCCCTACATTCACACACAACTAGAGTTCTCTATTTTCTATGTCTTGTTTGTAATTTTGACTCACGTTGATTATCTTGATCAACACTATTTGAATGATTTAAATCATTATTTTCCCTGACTGGAGTCCATACCAACTTCTGGATATGACTTTTTAAGGAAGACTTTATGTCTACAATCTTTAGAATTTTGATGGACTAAATAAAAACTCGTTTTGTAGTGCAAGCACAGCATTGCTCTTTTCCTTCACTCAATAACTTTGCATTTCAACGTTGTATTTTCTGCGAAGGAAGCACTGCCATGTGAATGAATGATATATTATACAACTTCATCTTGCTGCTGGCAAGTTCTTCCCCAGTGCATTTCTGACGTTCTCTTGTATCGTAGTGCTACCCTTTTGTAGGCTTCGTTTGGCATCTGCCACCATTTCCCTGAATAACCTAACAAGATGCCAGTGATACTCAGTCTCACACTTATTAGAATAAAATTTAATGCAGGTGCTCTGTTCATTTTCCATGGAACTCTTACTTGGGTGTCTGGCATTTTGAAATAAGAGGAAGTAATTATCTTGTTCTCCTACCATACACTGACAGGTGGGATGGACCCAAGCAAATGCATGGTTCTGCTTAAAATTCAAATTAACACCAGGGTCATGTCTGTGGTGGTATAGAAACATGATATTTCTCCTCCATGCAAGACTAATTCGGATGTGCAATGTGAGTTTTTCTTGTCTGATTTTTTGAGAAGTGGTCTAGCTATGGTGATAGGCTGTTTGTTTTTTCCTTGAATTCTGTAAGAGAAGAATAAATAGAATATATTCTGTTTTAATGCGTTATTGAAGAAGCAACTTTGTTTACTAGAAAACATTGTTAACCTAGCAACAGATTTATACTGGTTGGTGTTCAAATTTCAGAGCTGCTTTTCAGCCCAAGCCTGAGTGTTCTAGCTGTATGATTGGTCTCTTCAACAAAGCCTTTGAAATATAATGTTTCTCAGTTCAACCCCCGAAGTGCTATTCCTAAAATGATTAACATTTTCACAAATTGAAAATAAAATTACCCATGCCACGTGGATGGCATTTTCCCTACAAAGGGAAAGCACTAGTATGCTTTGCTCAACAGGTGACTTGGAATTAACAAACCCTTGGCTCCAAGAGAAAGAGCATGAAACCAGAGCCAATAAGCACGTGAGGCCTCCCGTTTGTGAGTTTCAAAGTTATGCCAAGCTAATTTCCCATAGTTTTCTTAGTGGCTGGATATAAGTAATTTTACTCTGAAATAGAAACATTAGATAAGGAAGTGAATTTACACAGGTTTATATTTGAAACTGACATAAAAATATGTAACAGTTAATACCAGATGTTAAATATTATTAATATTTTTTGTAGTTTATAAATGTTGTATTATTCATTCGATATTCATAAGTGTGTGATGAAGGTAGTATAGGCATCATTATTCTCATTTTCCAGATTAATAAATGACTTCAGAGTTTATTTGATTATATATATACACACCTATAATTATATATATATAAAATTATATCTATACATATTTACCATCAGGAATCTTACTTTGGTTTTCATGTTCTCTGATTTCAAATATAAGGCCTTTTAAACAATATAACCTTGACTTTTATAGATTATTTTTATTTTTAGCTAACATTCTGCTTTATTATAAATATTTTTAAATTTTAACTCAAAGCACAATCAGTTTATCACAGAAATTTGAATTGTGGAAAGGTTCTATCAGGTCATTATCATCTTTATTTTTAAATCTCATAGTGAAAAGTTAAATAATAATACAGACCAGGAAGGAATCTCTAGAGACAGGAAGAGGATTTGATGAAGTTTGCATGTGAGGAGTAAGCTGAGCATATAGTGTATCTACGTAGAGAAGCTTGCACTATCTAGAATTATAGAGAAGGAAAATTTGCTGTTTGTTTTAGCCTTAAAAATAGGTAACACATAGCAGGCTTATTTTCCCCACGCCAGTTTATAGAGTTGAGGCAGAATAAGGTGACCGAGACAGCAAGGTGTTCCTTTGAAAGAGACAGCAGGGCACATATTGCTTTTCCAAACTCTCTGTGTACATATAGCTGATTCCATTCATTAGTACATTTAAAATGAAGAATGTGAGAATGTGGGATACTTAAAATAATCTTAAAAGTCCATGTTTGAAAAGAGGAATTTTCTCAGGACTAAACAAAATTAACTGTCCCAGAAGCTGATGTTTGGAATTGAATTACAAATGCCTTTGTAGATTTTAAATTTCACAAAACATGTTCTAGCATCACTTAAAAATAACAACTTTAAAGGGCTCATAAATAAAGACATAAAAGGCGTTTTGACATTTAATACAAAAACAGCATTTTGATGAACTGGGTAAAAATGAATCAGAGACATATGGATTACATATTTCTTATAGTGCGCCTGAGTTTTAAAATTGAGGCAGTGGAAATCTGGCAAAATATTTTTGGGGAATTTGCTACATATACTATATTTAAAAAGAGGTGAAGATGAACTCCAGACTGCTATGATTGCTCATGACATTGAATTTGATAACTTTTAATTTGCGGATAAGAAATTCTTGTGAAATAGCTCAATCTGTCTATGTGTTGTAGAAGTGAGTGGTTGGAGACAGTGAGTACCAATTCATCTGATCACATAATCATTCAACAAACACACAATGCCAAGTTCTGTACTAGGCACTGGGGTGACTTCTATGATGACTAACATGAACTGTGGACTCTGCTCTTGTGGGAAGGGTAGACGGTTGTAGGAAGGTACTCACAAATTTCTGGGTATTACAAATTCCAAGTACTTTGGGATATACGAAAGAGACCACTGACAGAGTATTTACTGGGTGTCAGTCACCGTGCTAGCCACATCACATTCATTATCATGTTTGACTGTGAGATCTCTATAAAATAGGAATTATTATTTCCCCTTTTAATGGATGAGAAACATAACATCAAAGTATACAGATCAGGTGACTTGTTGCGTGTCAGTGGTAATTGGCTACATTGGTTGCTCACAGTGAACCGTGTCTTTTATACTCACACTCGTGTAGTCACCACTCCTTGAATCAAGGCTGGCCCTGGGATTCACTTAACCACTAGACTGTGGCAGAAATGATCTTGTTCCAGTTCCAGACCTAAGCATATAGTAGGCCTGGCAGCTTTCACTTCTGTAGTCTTGAAAGCCCTGTCACCTGGTTAAAAAAAAAAAAAAAAAAAAAAAAAGTCTATTTACCCTGCTGGAGAGACTGCATGCTGAGACTATGTAGAGAGACACAGGAAAACGGAGAGACCCTGAGATTCTAGGGGAGGAGAAAGAGAGGTTCAGTTGAACCCAGATCCCAGCCAACTAGCCAGCTGAATGCAGTCACATGAACAACCACCAGTAAGATGAACAGAAGGACGCCGCTGAGCCCCGCCCAGATTATGGACTCGTGAGCAAATACAATGGTGGTTGTTTATAACCACTGAGTTTTGGGTGGTCATTTACATAGCAAAAAAAAAAAAAAAAAAAAAAAGACTCAAGCTGAGTGAAGCTGGAACCCAGATCACTCTAGCTCTAATGTATCTATATATTTTCACTGTGTTTGCTCATGAGATGAGGGTGAGAAATGGAGGAACAGGATCCGTTGGTATTTGAGCACTTCTCAAAATGGTCTACCTCTGACATGAATGAATTCTGAAAAAGAAAATGTTAGAAGACTCTTTACTTTGTACTTTAGAGGAAAAGAGGAACACAGCAGTGGTATAGGACCCATCCCCAGGGCCTTCTTGCTGTGCGTGCCTGGCGGTGCGTGTATCAGAAAGAACATGAGCATGTGTCCCCAAATTCTCATTCCTGATCCTGTTTCTGGGCAAATGCCATGTAAATGTTTGTATTGACTTTATTTAGAATTATCAAACTAATAACGGATGCTAATGAATTCCCATCTTTCACTTGGGAGTTTATAAAGTGAGCACTGACAGGAACTTTGAAAAGTACACAAGTTCAACACACACATACACACATGGGGGGCATGATGAACGGTGACATGAAACAAATGGTGATCAAAAGATATGAAACAGGGGCAGCATGCAGCGGTCAGGGAGAGCTGAGGGTCCCTGGCTGATAACACAGGGGAGCACTTGAAAGGATAATTTTCTGGCAAGTCCACGTTTGAAGTGATGTCATCTTTTTTATTCTCTCAACTCAATTGCTTCTCTGAAGCTCATTCTTTCCATTCTGATGAGGAGCAAAAATGTTACATCAAAGGTTAATGCTTGAATTGGGGCTGAAAGGGAGAGGAGAGTGGGTGGGCACATGTACACACACACACACACAGTGGTAGGGAAAGACAGAATCACAAATGACTAAAAGTTCTTAAAAGTATGAAATAAAGGAAAATAGCCATCTTCCTCTCCTGGCGAATAGTTCACAAGATCTCCTAGAGTTTGGATGTGAACTGTCATGCTGCATACTGTCACTGGCTGTTTCCTTTGGAAGCCCGAGGTAGTACAGTGTGTGAAGAGAGCCGCTGTGATACCATCAGCACTTCCGGTGCACACAGCAAGCTCCTGATTTGCCGAAATAGACATTCCTGGGTTCTTTCCTCAGCATTACCTGGATGTCAGTTAACACAGCTCTTTTTCTAGTCTTCCTCAGGAGACTCTCTTCAGTAGATGCAGCCTTGCATCCTGTGCCCCTGCTACTGTAACAGCAGTTCAGATTTCTCTTTGTAATCAAGTACTCATTTCCAGGTTTTTTTTTTTTTTTTTTTTTTTTTTTTTTAGCTATCTTGGCTGTTTTGGGTTGGATGGTAGATTGATTTGATTTTGTATGAATGCAAAATGTTGCGTTCAAAGTGTTGAACTTTAAATGTTCGAAGTGTTGAAAGAGCACCTTCTCCCTTTTCCTCTCCACCCCATATGCAGCCTCCTTAAGGAGAGAGGAATGCGTGGTTGTTTTTCTCTAAGTTGTGGCGACGTATTTGGCCTATTCATGCCAATCAACAGATGTGAGGGTGAGGGACCACCTGGCTCTTGGGCATCCTTTCAGATGCAGAGCAGTGGTGACCTTGCTGCTTTATGTAGCTTCTTTGTCTTCTTCAAGTTGTCCCACACAGTGGTGAACCAGAAGCTTCCTGGGTAACTAGCAACCACAGGATGTGTGCTGCAACTCATGAAGAGGTATGGCAGTCTCTGGCAGTCACACCAAGGGAAATCCAGAGATGGAAGAGATTCTGGGGACCTCCATGTTTACTGATGGAGAGTTGAGGGAGAAATTTGGAAATCGTGTACATACTTTGGCACATACTGGTGACTAGCAGTATTATTCTCCCTCCAGGTTCCTCAACTTACATTTAGATCTTTGAATAAAGGTCTGGGAAATTAGTACTTAAAAACAAATCCCTCCTGTGCTGTGAACATTTTTTTCAGAGCCTGAGGCTTCTGGATGGAGTAAGGAAAGAGGTAAAGGGTATGTTTCCTGTTGCCCGGTCTGTCTTCTGTATCCCTCTGTCCTCCGGCCAGACAGTGATTATGGTGGCCAATGCTGCATAGACTGCATTAGGGTGGGAGAGATGGTGACCTCCTGCAAATGGTCACCACTGCCAGATTATTATATTGAGCATCAGGAACACTGGTATCAGGTACTCTACTGGCTTGGCAGAGGAGGTATCAAGGGGTAACATGCGCGAGATCAAACCACTGGCGCTATTAATTAAGTGAGCACTTTTGAAAATTGTACAATTCAGTTTCTTTTGGTAATGTCAGCAGACAATTAGACATGTTTACGTGGTCAAAGTCTTTTTTTCATACCGAGATGTTTTATATGAAGCTGAAAGTTTTTAGAGAGTTGCAGGGCCACTGATGGTTTGAAAAATGGCCTCTTAGCAATGTGTTTAACTTACAATGGGAAAAGAGTGCGCATTTTTATAAGTAACATTTTATTTCGTTTGTGTGATGAGGCTCATATAACAATCAGTGTTAAATATGCGATACTACACTAGAGTCAAGTACACACATGAATATGCTGCTAATACTAATAAAAAACCAGAATTTTCCTCTTCAGGAAACATTACAAATATTTGTTTATTAATCCCCCGTGTCAGAGCTGAGATTAGAACTCAAGCTTTTCCTGCCAACGGATTCGCTTTATCTTCAGCTGATAGCAGAGCTCATGGAAATAGCAGTACAGGAAGACAGTGTTAAGTTAAAAAAACAGGGTGGGGGGACGGGGAGCTAATATGATTTTTAAGAACTTGAAATAGATTTTTCTTGACCAGTGCATACTGGAATGAAGTTTTCTGGTGCTTTCCATGTTGTCATTTCTGTTTGCAAAAATAGCATTGTAGTTTGCTGTTTATTAGTATAGAAATAAAATGCATTGATTTTTAAAATTTTTCTCCTCATCCTAATTCCCCTAGACATAACTGTGGATCTCTCGAAGTCAGAAAAGGGTAAAAACCTTGCAACTACTGCTATAATTATAACGATAGCTAATTTCTCAGGCTTCCTCAAGGTTTATAATTATCATTAATAACAATGACTTACAGCATATAGAGTTTTATACATTGTAAAGTGCTTATCACATGCACTACATTATTTGATATTCATAACCACCCTTTGAGGTAGACAGGGAAGCTATTTTTATTCCCATCTTAGAAACAGGAAACAGACTCAGCATGCTTGAGGGATCGACAAGGGCTGCAGAGTGAGCAAGCTTGGAAAAAGTGCAGGAATCACGCTTGGACCCAGATCTCCTATTTTCGAAGCCACAATCCACTGATTACGTGAAGCAATAATGACACATTTTTTAAACCCTAAATATTAAACATAATGTTTTCTACACTTTCCTTTGATATCATTGGAAAAATATAAGTATAAAGGATGCATATTCATTCATCCCTCAGTATCAATGAAGGATTGTTTCCAGTAGCCATCCACCCCACACGAAAATCCATGAATACTCAAGTCCCTGATATAAAATAGTGTAATATTTGCATGTAACCTATGCACATACTCCCATATACTTTAAATCATCTCTAGATTTCTCAATACGATGTAAAAGCTATGTAAGTAGTTGCTATAATATATTTGTTATGGAGTAATGACAAGGAAAAAAAGTCTGCATATTATCAGTGGAGATGCAACCATCCAATTTTTTTTCAAATATTTTCTTTTCTTCCTTTTTTCTTTGTTTCTTTCTTTTTTCTTTTTTGAGACAGAGTCTTGCTCTGGAGTGCAGTGGTGCGATCTCAGCTCACTGCAACCTCCACAACCTGGGTTCAAGTGATTTTCCTGTCTTAGCCTCATGAGTAGGTGGGATTACAGGCATGTGTCACTACGCCCAGCAAATTTTTGATATTTTTAGTAGAGATGAGATTTCATCATGTTGGCCACGCTGTTTTTGAACTACTGGCCTCAAGTGATCCACTTACCTCAGCCTCCCAAACTGCTGTGATTACAGGTGTGAACCACCATGCCCAGCCTCAAATATTTTCAATTAATGGTTGATTGAATTCAGGGATGTGAAACCCAAGGATACAGAAGGCTGACTATATATATGTAATTGTGTGTATAATATATTCAGTATTGTGTGTGTGTATATATATATGTATATATATACACCTCAGCCTCCTGAGTAGCTGGGACTACAGGTGCGCATCACCACACCCGGCTAATTTTTTTTTTTTTTTTTTTTTTTTTTTGAGACTGAGTCTGGCTCTGTCGCCCAGGCTGGAGTGCGGTGGCCGGATCTCAGCTCACTGCAAGCTCCGCCTCCTGGGTTCACGCCATTCTCCTGCCTCAGCCTCCCGAGTAGCTGGGACCACAGGCGCCCGCCACTTCGCCCGGCTAGTTTTTTGTATTTTTTAGTAGAGACGGGGTTTCACCGTGTTAGCCAGGATGGTCTCGATCTCCTGACCTCGTGATCCGCCCGTCTCGGCCTCCCAAAGTGCTGGGATTACAGGCTTGAGCCACCGCGCCCGGCCTCACACCCGGCTAATTTTTGTGTGTGTGTTTTTAATAGAGTTAGGGTTTCACCGTGTTGCCCAGGCTGGTCTCAAATTCCTGAGCGCATGTGATCCACCTGCCTCAGCCTCCCAAAGTGCTAAGATTACAGGCATAAACCACCACACCTGGCCTGTTTTTTCTTCTTTGAATAGTCTTTAGGTTTAGAGCAGTTTTAGGTTCACAGCAAAATTGAGAGGAAAGTACAGAGAGTTTCCATATATCCCTCCCTGACCCTGGCACAGCCTGCTCCATTATCAGCATCCCCTACCAGAGAGGTACATTTGTTACAGTTGATGAACCTGCACTGACACATCATTATTACCCAAATCCAAAGTTTACAATAGCATTCTCTCTGGGTGTCATGCATTCTAGGGGTATGGAAAAATGTACAATGACATGTATCTACCATTATAATATTATACAGTAGTTTCACTGCCCTAAAAATCCTTTGTGTTCCACCTATTCCTCCCTCCTCCTTGCCCAACCCCTGGCAACCACTGATATTTTAATTGTCCCCACAGTTCTGCCTTTTCATATTATTGGAATTATATGATGTGTGCCATTTCACATTGAGTTATTTCATGTAAGAATGTGTATTTAAGGTTCCTCCATGTCTTTTCATGGCTTGATAGCTCATGTCTTTTTAGCACTGAAAAACAGTCCAGTGTCTGGATGTACCATAGTTTATTTATCCTTTCACTTACTGAAGGACATCTTGGTTGCTTTCAAGTTTGGGCAATTAAAAATAAAACCACTATAAACATCTGTGAGCAAGTTTTTGTATGAAAATAACTTTTTAACTGTAATGTACTTTTTCCAAGCTCTTTTCCTTTTCTTTGCAACTGCTAAAAGACAATTAAAAGACCTACAAGATAAGATGATGTATATTGAATAAACAAATGCAGAATAAATGCATGTAAAGTGCACTGTACTGAAAAGTTATTCAATAAATGGTCACTGCTAATAAACAAAAGTAACAGATGTATGGACCTAATGTTTATGTTGAAGTACAGAGTTACTTATGCTTCAGTATATGCTTTTTAATGTAGACATGCCTACAGTCTCAAAGCTTTCTTAGTAGTGATCTTTGCAATTCATCTTTTCAGAGTCCAATTCTTCTCAGTGTACATAGGCAAGTTTTTAATAAAGTAACAATCCTGTTAAGGAGTGCTTCACTTCACACATTTGGTTGGCCCCACCAATAGAGTCTCCGTATAGTTGATGATGCATAATGCCCCTCACCGTAACAAAGAAAGCATTGTCGGCCCCATTTCCTGACATCAAGAGTATAATAGCCTTCTGTCAAACTTATTCAATAGTGTCCTATTTATTAGAAATGCCAAATTTTTATCCTCTGTCCAGTCCTGTGACTTGTGCTGAATTAATGTGAATTGCTTTTGTAAGGTCGAGGCCTTTGTGACAATATAGTGAAAGTTTCAAGGAAGGTGGTGATGGCAGATTTTTCTTTAATTCATTGGAGTGCTTGTAATAAAACTAATGAGTGGAAAGGACTGAACACTTTCAATTAGCGGCGTATAGTAAAATCCTAAAAATAATTAGTAGCTGAGATGGTGTGTAGTTATTTAAAAACACTGTTTCTAGTTTGTAAGGATCTTGGTTTAGTTTGCTTTGGAATCAAGCCATGTGAGAGAGAGAAAAACCCACAGTGTGTGTGTGTGTGTATATATATATGTGTGTGTGTTTGTGTGTGTGTGTGTTTCAGCAGAGTTTTTTCATCTTCATGCAATCATATAATGGAGAGTAACTAATGGATTTTAGTACTTTATTATTTGACAATTTTTTCTTATATTCGTATAAATTCATTCCTTACAACACTGTAAGGTTGGTATTATTATTCTATGTATCTTAATGAGTAAATAGGCTGTATCTGATTGAAATCACCCCCTTTAAGTTTATATAGCTAAAATGTTTTTAAAATCAGGGAGTTAAGCCAGGTTTTATAACTCTTCATCCAATGTTTTTTTGTTCTGAATCACATTCATGTTTCTGGGTTCTTTTATTTTTGTTCATTTGTGTGTTTTGTTTGTTGTTATTAATGATGTTATTAATGATGTCATTTTTGAAAAGAGTGCATAAAAATTTAATGCTTTTAGGTTTAATTGAGTCTATCCTTCGGCTCTCTATTCAACGAATAGTGGTTCTAATAACATTTACTATGCGCCCAATACATTGGGTGCCTACTATAAGCTTTGTGCTTGGTATAGGAAGTCACAAATAAATTATGTCAGGAGGCCGGGCACGGTGGCTCACACCTGTAATCCCAGCACTTTGGGAGGCTGAGGTGGGTAGATCACTTGAGGCCAGGAGTTCGAGACCAGCCTGGGCAATTTGAAAAACCCAGTCCCAACTAAAAATACAACTGCACTCCAGCCTGGGTGAGAGTGACACTCTATCTAAAAAATAAATAAACAAACAAATAAATAAATTACATAAGCCTTTTATCCTCAAGGATTGTTTAATATACCTTATGATGTCAGTTCTTTCCAGTCTAGTTTTACCTGATGGGAACTGGTTACTATCCATGGTATTGTGATTTGGTAACTCATAACCACCAGGCCACTCCTGTTCTTACTTTCTTAGATAGGGGAGGGCTGTAGAGTTCTTGGTGAAAACTAAAATTTTGTGAATCTAAACTGCAGGTGCTTTTGATTGAGATTTTATAGTTATCATTGCTTCATAGATGATGATATTATATTCTTCACACATACATTTGAAGGCACCCAGTGAAATATTATTACCCTCAGTTTAGTCCAAGGCTCAACAAGGTCATACCATTGGGTCTCATTTTACTTTTCTATAAATGTGATCTAGTCAAATATTTCTCAGAATTTCTACCCATGTACTCGAAAAGTAGAGGTCAAGGAATATGTATGTGTGCTTTGTGAGGATCTGGCCTGAAATGGCCAGTAGCAAACAAAAAAAAATTTTTTTAATCCCTGATTTATCTGTTGTATACATGTGAAATTTGCATTCTACTTCATAATATATGTTTTGATATTGAAAAAAATTGTTCCCTAAACCCAAATCAAAGAGTGAAACCTATGCTATGGAGGAAGCTCTATGTTTTTTTTTTTTTCTAGGAGTGTTACCATATGGCACATTGCCTTGTACCTAGGGAGTGCCCAACAACATTAGGTAAATCCCAAGTCCTTCCAGGTCTCACTATTCTGTTATGTGATCTTGTGTTTTGCCCAATATTTTACAGTTTGTCTTTCTTTGTTCTCTCTCTTTTTGTCCAATTCATTATCTTACTTTACTCCAAGATGATTTGAGGGGACTTGCATAAAGACATACTGTATAATCTAAAAACCTCTGAAAATCAGGATGGAAAAAATTAGGCTGTCCTAGCAAGCTGAAATTGGTGTGTGTGTGTGTGTTTGTGTGTGAAGATACCTCTATTATGGTCCTGCAAATTTGCTGGAAATGGATAGTTGATTTGGCTCTAAACTGCTTCCCAGCCCCAAAATTCTCAGCCCTAAATTTTTGCCTTGTCTGCGTGATCGACTCTTAGGAGAATCCCAGGCTCTCCTAGCCCTGACGTCTGAGGGCAATTTCTCCTTTGGGTACACATAAGGTGGACATGTTCTGTAATTGCCAACCATCCTGATTAACACTCCCATGGCAAAGCCCATGCAGAGTGCTGTTTGCCTGCCTATGATAGCTTCCCTCAGGAAAGCTGGAGGATATAATACCAAGACACAGTGGGCAGGCCTCAACCCAGGGTTTTTGCCAGCAAGTCCACTGTGATTTCCGACAAGGATGGATTATACTCTTGTTTCTTTTCCATCCAAATAGCATCCTGGATAGAGTTGAGAGAAATTTGTAATAATATTTTCAATGTGCTATTTTTCTCATTAGGAGAGAACATGAAAAAGTTGGAATTTTAATGGTGAGCGTTTTAATAAGCAGTGCTTATAATTTATTTTTCTCCTTAGGATTTTATTCATAGTCTTACATTCTTAATAAAAATATATATAAAAAAGAGGTTTTGGCTTCTCCCTGTGGAATATGTTTTAACATGAGAGAAGAAAGGTACATTTGCACAGGGGACTCTGATAGGGTGATCTCTATTCTTTGTGCCTGCCTTCCTTTAGATAGATGTGAATTAGACCCAGCAAGAACAAGAAATACATCAACTGGCATCGTTCTGATCAAACACTCTCTGAAACTTTTGATTTGATGGGGGAGGTGTCTTAGATTATGCACTTTTTAAAAAGATGCATTTCTAGAAGTTAGATATGCCTGGTATATTCTATTTTGCACACATAGTAGTAAACCACATGTGATTTCAAGTCTGTGAACTATCTACTGGTGGTGGTGATTACGGAGGTACAAGGGAAAGCACTATTCCTTGGCTCTTCAGTGTGGCCAATAGTAGTGATAAAAAATAACACAGGATTACTTATACCATACTTGTTCATTTTGAAGTAGGCTCACAAAATTGCTGCAAAGCCCTCACTGTTCATCTACAGTCCTTTTCCCAGTTCCAGACGTTTGATCACAAATGTAGCATCTCCCTCCTAATGCTGTGCAGGTTGATAAAACAGTTGCCGAGCCGGAATCCCTAAAGAAATTATTAATTATCTGGTTAATGTGCATCAGGCTGTGGGAGTGTGAGATTAATCACCAGCAGTGGGATGAGTTGCTGAAGTGGATTTTGGTTTTTTGTCTCCTGTCACTCGGTAATGGCTTTTCCTTCCTTCACCATCAGGTGAACAGGTGCAGAGATGCTGTATTTTCATTTTCCCAGAGTCAGTAACAGCCGGTGGCCAGGCGATGCCTTTTCCTCAGTCCTGCTGCATGAGCAGTTTACAACATAGACTATTACCTACTCAGAATATTCCAGCTCTTGGAGATTCTCCCAGTGTGACAGGTCCTACCCCAACTTTTTCAGTGTTCCAAATTAATGCACATGTCTACACACATCCCCACCATATACACCCACAAACACAAATATATACACACATGCAGACAGTTATCAATATACACACACAAAAACATGAGCAGCACCTCTGGATGCTATGCATGAATTCATGCTTAGGACTTTGTCTCATTTCTTGTTTTAGAAACATGATCTTTACCTCTAAATGTACAAAAATTAAAAGGGAACCAATGTATTGAACTACTTCTTTAAGAAAGGGAAAGAGAAGTTCTACACTAGTCATTTGGATGTAGGTAATATTGCAAAAATTCTCTGGATTCTTTCTTTGCTTTCTCTCTTCTAGGTGTTGGGTCCCATGTCCTAGGAAGTAATCTTCATTCAGGTCAATCACTACTGTGTGACATTAATCTCTTCATTATGATAAGTGTATTTTCACAATGCCCATCTTTTGTTTCCAGGATGTTAATGTGTCTTGGAGTCTATGAGGCAAGTTGGCTGGTAGGGAGGGAAGTAGGAGGGAGAGGGCATCCCCAGGGTGAGGCACGGGAGGGCTTTGCTGTTCAATTGAGGCTGTGCTTTCCTGGCTATGTGTGTGATGGACAAAGGCCCAAATAGCCTGTAGATGCTAGAGGATTATGTGGGTTGGGAGAGTTCAAGTCACCATCTAGCCTCTCCCTCCACCTTAGTCTGGGTACTGAGATTTTTTTCAGGAGCATATTCTGCTGCTTCACAATGATGCTAAGGAAATAAAACTATCACCAGCACATTGATTTTAGTTTATTATATTTATATAGATTTTGATAGTTTTTCTCTTTCAGTTTAGATCAATGAAATGGAATGGAGGGGATATATAACGGAAAGGCCGAGAGCTCGCTAGTTCAAACTAGGAAAATGTCTGAAATGTCAAGTTTAAGAAAGTATGTTTTGTTAATCACCAGTACATACTGTGCATATCCTCAAATTGTTTCTAGGTAGAGATCTTTCAGAAATTTCTTTAACAGGGCTGGGCTCAATGGCTCACGCCTATAACCCCAGCACTTTGTGAGGCCAAGGTGGGTGGATCGCCTGAGATCAGAAGTTTGAGACCAGTCTGGCCAACATGGTGAAACTCTGTATTTACTAAAAAATACAAATCAGCAGGGCATAGTGGCGCATGCCTGTAGTGCCAGGTACTCGGGAGCCGAGGCAAGAGAATCGCTTGAACCTGGGAGGCGGAGGTTGGAGGTTGCAGTGAGCTGAGATTGCTCCACTGCACTCTAGCCTGGGTGACAAAGTGAGACCCTGTTTCAAAAAAAAAAAAAAAAAAAAGAAGAAGAAGAAGAAAGAAATTTCTTTAACAGGTATATTAGATATTTTGTAATTCATTTTCCTTTAATAAATATTTTTGGGAATCTACTAATTTCCGAACTCTGCTCCTGACCCTGAAGCTACAATGGTGACGAGGAGACAGAGCCCCAGCACTTACAGACCTTAATGTCTGACAGAGGTGTTCCGTTATTACGTAAATATACAAAGAGGACTGTCCAGAATTCTAGAGGGTGGTGGTAGGAGGAAAATAAACTGAGGATATGATAGAGAACAACTGAACAGTCAGAGGAGGGTTGAACTTTAAGGGGTAACCTTTGAGCTGAGAGCTGAACAAGGAGGAGGAGCTGATCCTGTGAAGATTTGAGGGTGGAATGTTCTTGGCAGACAGGAGAGCAAGTGCAAAGGCCTGGAGGTGGGAATGAGCTGGGGTGGTTCAAAGAACAGGAAAACAAAAGCAACACGACTGGAGCCTAGTGAATGAAGGAGTGTCTAGACTTGAGACTGGCAGGTAAGCTCAGACCCGATTGCATTCAGCCTTGTCGCCCCCAGTAAGGCGTGCACAATGTATTCTGTGTGTGATGGGCAGCCAGAGTATCTGCTTGCAGACAGTGTGTTGAAAGTCTTAAGGTTTACTGAAGTTCCGTCCCTGTAGTATTCCTTGCATCTTTAATTTGCTCGGTTAATCTTTCATTACATATAGTATGAAGGAGAATTCAGCCTATGTTGGATTTTCACAAGAATTCTGAAACCATTCTAGTTTGAATGAAATAAAATGCTATTTTGTGTTGCATGGTATTGAAAAGTTGCCCTATCTGCACTGGGCCCTTAATCTCATTTTGGGTGTGGCATTTTCCTTGGGCAGTTCAGAAGGGGGTAACTTTCTGTTTCGTGCATTCTTCATATCACTGTTCAATGCACAGATCTCAGCAACCGCTTCGAACCTCAGAATACCTGCCTTGTTGTAGACTTCCAGGCAATGGCTGGGGTTTGCAGTCACATACAATTCAGATGACCCATTTGTGTTTCTAAAATCTGAACCCGCCTAACGATCACGCCACAGCCAGAGAGTTGTTGGCGGAAAGCTGTTTTCCGGGCTTCTCGTTGAACATCTCATTCTCGGGTGTTTGTGTTGCCCCTCCTCTTAGGGCTTCCTGAGCTCACTCTGATAAGTAAAGCCAAGTTTACTTTGTTAAGCTCAGCAGTTCCCAGCAGTAAAGAGATAAGAAGGGGGAAAAATATAAGTATCTTTGGGAGAAAAGAAGCTGTTTCTGTTTATAACAGACGCTAAGTGCGCTTTTTAATGACTTTGTTTAATTTTAGCAATCTCACACTACATTTACCAGAATATCCAGAATATCCCCTAAACTTTGAAGTTTACCAGAAGGTTTGATTAAGCTACTTGTATCTTGCAGAATTATCACATCTGCAGGTAGAACCCTCTGAGTTATTTGAGGAATGTCAGTTTCACTATGTCATCTGTGAGGGTCTGTTGTTGTTTATCTTGTTTAGAGAATTAAGAAATTATTATCTCACTAATTATCAGTTGGGGGGTGATGATTGCAGCTGCAGTGAATACCATACTAAAACTTGTAGCCCTCTGATGAATTTTCAAAGAGGTTACTGCTTACTGAGTCCCTTTGTGCTAGGGGCATTTTTGAAATAATCTTTAATACTCATGGCAACCCTGCAAGGTAGGTACGGTCACTATGCTTGTTTTGCAAGTAAGGAAACTGAATTATCAAGAGGTTCAGGGATTTCCCCGAAGTGGAGATGTGAACCCAGGCTCTTTGAATCAAGCCCACTGCCTCCTCCCTCTTGTGCCCCGGGCTTTGTGTGTCCTCCTTAAAACAAATGCTCAAGTGTCCAAGCGAGAACAAAATTGGATCCTGCAGAGAGTTACCTCTTGTCTTTTTAACCAAATAATGATCCGTACGTGGTAGCATGCTGCCAGAGCTGCAGAGGGTGGTTGGTGTAGATGGCATGTCAGGGGCATTTAGTTTAACCAGGATATCCACTGTCCTCATCCTCAATTCCCCAAGGCACTTCTTACTCTTCAGAGTATTTTTTTTTTTTCTCTTCTGCATCTCTGGGTATTTCTCCAAATGAGATTCAGTCTATCCCCTGAGTATATAGGCCAGCAGGGACCAGCTGTACAGGGTTCCACTGCCTGCTGTTTCCTCGGTGAATCATGTTCACACCCTCCATTCCTTACAGCTGAGCAATCAGATTCTAACCAGATCGCCACAGACCTATAATCTCGTTCTTTCCATTCTTTCCTCCATAGTCCCCTGACACACACACACACACACTTGAACACTCACAGCCACACATATATATGCACATACAGCCATGGACACACAAACACACATGGCTGTCTTTTAGCTTGAAAAAGAGTTTGGCCCGGTGCTACAAGAGTCATGGTCTTTCAAAAAGCACTCCATGAAGAATAACATGCTGGGTAATGTCTCCTGTAGTCATTTCCCATGACAGGGATTCCCTGCAGTGCAGCATTATGTAGCACTGGCAGTCTATGCTAGATGACATGGGCCTGGGACACACCAAAGACTAAGAGAATAACAGTGTACACGATTCCAGGTATGTTTTACAAAGCTCAGAGAAACATGTATACACACACACACACACGCAAACAAACACATGTATACAATTATGCACAGGTGTTCCCTTAAAACTGGGCTATGAAAGTAACCCCAGCACTGTGCTTTTCACACAAAGGCCATTCATAAATGCTTGATGAAACAATGACAGCCTTGTACTATTTCATCAAGTGGGAACGTGCAAACAGGATGGAGTTCAGTTGGCCAGCAGTCACTGTGAACCACAGACCAAATGTGTCAACAGTAAAGAACTGCCACTAAAAAGGCTGGCAGATCCAATGCTTTACATGTGGTCATGTAATAGATCAGCATGTTCCGTGAGGTAGGGCAGCCTAGGAATTGAGTGTCGTTTCAGCCATTAGTGTTGTGTTCAGTGTGGATCTCCATAGCCATTTCAGAAGCTCTTATGCTTCTGAAATGGTGGAAGTCTCAGAAGAGATGGGACTATTTACCAGCTCACTGCAGAACTCTCAAAGATGTTAGGAATGGGTCCAGCATCGAGGAGTATGTGGGCAACATGTGGGAACATGAACAGAAAAGACTTGGTGGTTTCTCTCCTCTCTTTTGTCATGGAGGCAGAAATAATTCTCATTGTTTTCCTTTTCCTTTTGTTTTTTTCTTTTTTTTTGAGACTCTGTTGCCTAGGCTTGAGTACAGTGGCACGATCTGGATTACTGCACCCTCTGCCTCCCAGGTTCAAGGGATTCTCCTGCCTCAACCTCCCGAGTAGCTACGATTACAGGCACCCAATACCACACCCGGCTAATTTTTGTATTTTTAGTAGAGATGGGGTTTTGCCATGTTGGCAAGGCTGGTCTCAAACTCCTGACCTCAGGTGATCTGCCCCCCTCAGCCTCCCACAGTGCTGGGATTACAGGCATGAGCCACCGCACCCAGCAGATTCTCATCATTTTCAATGTCAGAGCCACCTGCACCGCCATACAGAATTGTTATAGAGAATAAAGAGATGATTCAGAAATTAGAAGCTTAGGAAATAGCAGTTGGGAGAGACGGCTTGAGAAGATCATGTAGATGAACTTCAGATGTAAAAAGGAAGTATTGACCTGCCTGTAATTCCTGCAACTTGGGAGGCGGTGGCAGGAAGATCACCTGAGGCCAGGAGCTTAAGATCAGGTTGGGCAACATAGTGAGACTCCGTCTCTACAAAAAAAGTAAAAATAAAAAATAAATTAACTGGGCATGGTGGTGCATACCTGTAGTCCCGGATACTTCGGAGACTGAGGCAGGAGAATCACTTGAGCCAGGAGACTATAATGACCTATGGTCATGCCACTGCACTCCAGCCCGGGCAGCAGAGTCAGACCCCGTCCCTGAAAAAAATAAAAGAGGTATTGGTAGGCACTTTGCCACTGATTATGTTTTAAGAATACAGTTATACTGCTAAAGAGAATGCAGGTACACATTAGAAAGATGGGAGAAGACTGGTGTGGTGGCTTACATCTGTAGCCCCAATACTTTGGGAGGCCAAGGTGGGAACATCACTTGAGCCCAGGAATGAGACCAGCCTGAGCAATATAGGGAGACCCCGTTCCTACAAAAAAAAACTTTGAAAAGTTAGCCAGATGTGGTGGCACACGCTGGTAGTCGCAGCTACTTGGGAGGCTGAGGTGGGAGGATTGCTTGAGTCTGGGAGGTTGAGGCTGCAGTGAGCTGTGATCACGCCACTGCACTCCAGCCTGGGAGACAGAGAAAGACTCTGTCTCAAAAAGGAAAAAGTAAAAACGGAAAGACAGGATGTGACTTGAGTTACATACTGAGAAGGATCTCTTAAAATCAGATCTAGTATCCTATATGTCAGGAAGTTGAGAAGGGGGGATTAATTCTCTGTAATTCTTTACTTGGGGGACCACATACATTCCCAAGGACTTTTGTAGCTTCTGACTCTGACTCTGTACCCATTCTGTAACCCCTGCCCACCATGCACACAACAAGGTAGATGCAGTTTTTGACTCTCCCAACCCATCTCCATGTAGTTTTTCAATTCCAATCATGTTTTGTTAACATAGATACATCATCACAGGGTTAAGAAGCAACCCCCAGCAGCAGTGAATCTGAGATTGCTTCTCATAGTCTAGCTTCAGTTTCCTCTGGTTTGACAGCTGGGAGCTAGCAAGTGAGAAATTTGGGCTCCCTGCATGAATATTCTAGAAGCTTATTTCACTTGGCAATGTGACACCCTTAGTGCACTTCTAACTTCTGCTATTTCTCTTCATAGTCATTATCTGAGATTCACGAGAACTGGATATGGTTACATGTCCTGGAGTTCTCTCCAGTGTACACTTTGCAATTTAAAGATACAGATATAGTAAATGTATTATGATTACCTGTGAGCCCTTAGTGTAACTAAAGGGGATCAAGCTGCCGTGGTTTAAAATGTTATTATATAATCTACCCTTGGTCCACTCCTTAAAGTGTCAAGGTCCTTATGATTTGGGACCAAGAGAGAAATCATGAGACTGACTCTTCATGTAAAAGTTTGAGGTAATATGGTGCATAGCTTAGGATTAAATTTATACACTAGGTGAAAATTCTTGCCCCCCTTAACAGACCAAACAATACACACACACTCTTGCATCCACACACCAGATATAATTTTGCTCAATTCTCTATCTGCTTCAGGGAGTGTTCCCATTACTGCTTTATTCTGGGAGCTTTCCAATGTCAGCAGTCTGAACACCAACATGAGTGGGCGATATCTTCCCCCATGCTTCTGGGGAAGCAGTAAGCATCCTGAATCAAACCTGAATATCTGGGGTTTTTTATTTGTCTTTGGCAAAGCTCTAAAATTCCAGATTTGTGAGTTGTCAGCCCAGGAGCACTGGCATATTATTTGAGATAACTCGTCTTCTTTGACTCTTCTCTGTAGCTCCTGATGATGGAAGTCTATAGCAAGTGCAACAAACACTTCCATGCCTTATTATTTAAATCTTTTATAATTAGGTTATAAAAGCTCCTGATTCTGTAGGGTAAAAATTCTAATTTGGATTTTTTAAAGCAGTTTTGTGATAGCATATAGAGATGACAAAATTGTTGAATTTACAAAAGCAAGGGATGAAGGAAAACACCTGTCTAGTGCATTGTGATATACAGTGAGTGATTCTGATGTACAAGCCTTAGGCATAAGACATAACTCAGATGAAGCAGTGTGTTATGGCTCCACATCCAGAGACTTGGCAGGTAATCCAGCTACCTTTTGGGCCTCTGTAGCTGCCAGCATCTGCCAGACTCACCTTCTTGGTGGGCTGATTGGCTTCTGCTGCTTCTGTCACCCATCTTTTGTTTGGATTTTAGCCAAACATTCCCTGTCTTCCCTCATAAGCACATCAATGTTAGCATCATCCGAGTATCTCTGACAGCTTCTGTATGTGCCATGTGAGATCTGTAACTGCATTGTATGCAGATGGGGAACAAGGCTGCAAGAGGGCTTATGCAGAGCCCTTATAACTTCCACCATGGCTGGTGATTACTTTTCAGTGTTCACATGTTGAAGTCAGAGAGGAATGTTAGCAGACATTCTGTTCCAGGGGAAATTCCAAAATGATCTCCTAAGCATCCTAGGATTGCAAAACATAAATGAAGCATTTCTCTTCCTCATCTTCAGTGGCCCTAAGTAGACGATCCAATGCCTTTGAGATTGTTTCAAAGTCTTTGTTGTCAAGGCTAAAATTAGTGGATGAAGAGTAGAAATATGGCATAAATGCATTTCTTTTAAATCACTTCTCAATGATATGGAAGAATATAAACACTGTCAACATTGTCTATAAAGTTTAACACTAATACCAATATTTATTCAAAGACTAAATTCCAAGTGTCCCAGATTATACCATTAATGACAGTGGTCAAGTAGTAATTCAGAAACAAAGTCCAGGTGTCTTTAGTACTTAGCCCTGAAACTTTCTTTTCATTATCTATAAAGTTTCTTAGCCATTCATTTCCTGAAAAGAGCCCAAATGTCTTCTTTTTAAAGAATATATGTACAGATGATCACTCAGTCACGCCCAGTTACTACTTCTCCTGAGACCCTTAGGAGATGTTTCTAGTCCTGCCTGTGACTCAGGATCCTGCCAGAGGAGAGAATGTGCTGTTCTACTCCTGAGGCACTTGAGCTAATGGGAGTGTATTGAGCAGAAGAGACTGGGGCTGGGTGGCCTTCTCTACTGCCTGGCTAAGATTTCCTTTCCACCTGGGACAACAGTAGAAGAAAATGTATCTTAGTATTCCATAGACATATTTTCCCATAAAAGCAATAGTTCATTTACTTTCGTGTTCTGTAGCTGTGGTGCAGTGACCTAGAAACCTAGGCTCCATTGATGACTTGATTTCTATGGAAAAATTCTAAATACTAAATGATCATTAAATCCAAATGCACTTTCAGGGTATAGAAGCTGTGACTACCTCTTGGTCAATGGTGTAACATAACGTATCAACTTCTTTAATTAATTAATTAATTTATTTTTGAGATGGAGTCTTGCTCTGTTGCCCAGGCTGCAGTGCAATGATGTGATCTCAGCTCACTGCAGCCTCTGCCTCCTGGGTTCAAGCGATTCTCCTGCCTCAGCCTCCCGAGTAGCTGGGATTACAGGCACCTGCCACCACATCCAGTTAACTTTTGTATTTTTAGTAGAGACAGAGTTTTACCATGTTGGCCAGGCTGCTCTCGAGCTCCTGACCTCAAGTGATCTGCCCACCTTGGCCTCCCATGTGCTGGGATTACACGGCATGAGCCACTGTGCCTGGCCACGTACCAACTTCTTATAGTAGTCTTGGCTTAAGGGTAATGGTATATGAAATGAGTCCTACGTTCCACTGCCAAATCCTAATGATTCCTTAAGTCACTTCAAGGGAATAGTAATTCTCATAAATTGAGTGGAGAAATTCATGGTGCAAACTGAGTTGCTGAAATGTAAGTCCTCTTGCTTAGTTTGACTAAAAAACTAAAATCAGATCTTTCTGATTTTTTCCCCCTGCACTTCTCACGTTCCAGTCTCTATGCTAAGGACACAGCGTTATTATCTCATTTCAACCTCGTAATTTGCGAAGTGGTGGTTTAACATGTGGGTGCATACTCATTGTGCAGATGAGGAAAGCCTATTGTGTGCCAGGAAATGAGCCAGGCCCTGCCCAAGGTCTCACTGATAAAGGGTGACAGGATGGGACAGTACATAGACCCACCTTCCTTTTCCTGGCTGCCAGGCTGCCCCTCCGGGTACACCAATACTGAGCTAGTAGCTGCTCTCTCAATAGTGAGGTGACAGCTCCCTTTTTTTTAAAAGGACTGGGTTCTTCAGAAATTGTGCCCCCTGCAAAATAAATGATTGCCAGTTTTCCTAAAATTTGAACTGAGGCAGTTGAACCCTACGATGACAGTTAGAACAACACCATCCTGTATTTTGGATGAACAAGGTTATTTCACATATTTGAGCCATTTATTGATTCTTCTTCTAATCTCCTGCTCTCCTTTGCTCCCTTGCTAATTATATTCCTGTAGGCTTGATTATAAGTCAAAACTGTGTACTTTGCAGGGAAAGCCTATATGAATGGGTTGTAAGTCTGTTTGAAATGGCATTTGTCATTTTTAAAAAATTTGTGTGCTTTTAACATTGTAGAGCCATTTTCTCAGTGTAGTCCACAAACTCACTGGCAGTGCTAGTTAAAAATGCAGATTCCTTGATCTGTTTAATCCAGATCTCTCAGGGTGGCTCAGGACTCTGAATCTTAAAGACTTCACAAGGTGATCGTTAGGCACATTTGATGTTTGAGAAACTACTGACCCCAGAAAAGGTTAACTAAGGCAAAAATGGCCAGTGGCATCTCAATTCCCCACAACCCCAAGAGTAATTTAGTGGTTTTACTCAGAGGTACTTTGTATGGCAAATCCATTGGGTCCTTCTCATTTGTACATTTTCTTTCCTCCTCATTCATTTCTTCCCAGGGTTACTTTTCAAACTTCCGTGCTCTTCACAACGGCTGATCAATGAACTTAAACATAAAAGACAAACTTAAACTCTTCTCATCTCTTTTCATCCCCTCCACAGCAAATGCCCTTTCATCTTCTCAGACATTCCAAAATGTGGCAAAAAAAGATGGCTCTGCAACAGATGCAATTCTTTCTAGGTCTCTAGGTAACATTTTAACCTGTGTAATGTTCACTGCACAGCATCTTAAGTAATATTCCAGGAAATACGCTGCTGCTTGTTAAAAAGGATAGGACCCAAGAGATGTCTTTAAATATGCCTGTAAAGTGAGAGGTGCCAAGAGAAAGATAATATGGCTGATTATAGTTATTTACCTTACATTTTCATTCGCTTTTAACTGGGTGTAATTTAGGGGCATGAAATCTCTTATTGGAAGTGTATTTGCATTAAACAGCTCTAAGCAACCATGAAAGTGCAGAAACTGAAAAATTGACAGACTGGGTTCCTAGAATCCCAAAGTAGCATTTTTGTAATAGGCATACAAACAAATCGAATAAACATGTTTTGCTTCAGCGATTTAAAGAATACGGTCTTTGGAGTAATTTGTCTTTTTTTAACTATCATTTCTAACCTTTTCATTGCCTATCTCTAGTTTGCAGCTCCCCCAAACAATCTGTGGCAATTTCCCAACCAGCTGTTGGTGTTCTAGTACTGGGTGCTTTGTTTCGATTTCCGTGAGCTATCAAATCAACCTATAAAGGGGATTACCTGAGTGCTGTTGTTTCCCAGGTTTGCATTTATCAGTGAATTTGTTTTTGTGTTTGTGTTTTTGTTTTCTCAAGATACTTAATTCTATGGAAAATATGCTTGAAAAATTGCAATGGCCCTGAGTCGCGATGCTCAGGCCAAGTAATCAGAAGATGTTTCCAGTAACATGAGTAGTTCTTCTTTCCTCCCGATTAATAGCAATGACCCTCAGCATTGATCTGTTAAAATTTTAGCCTCTTTTTTTTCAGATACGAGTAAAGGTTTGCATAAACTTTATTTGGAAGAGAATTTGTGTATATGTCATTGGTCTCGATGTGATGTGAAAAACCAATCATTCATATACTCTTACCCTTGGGATAAATAAAGTCAGTGTTCATACTTGGACTTGGTAGACGAATGAGTACAAGGAGAAGCCTCATATTTTACTTTGGATTTTGAATCTCTAGTTAAAAAGAAAGCAAGGAAACCTATTTTTGTGTCTTTTATGGTTAAGTTCTGATTTCCATTTGAACTCACTGCAAACACTAATTTTTCTGTATGATGGGGGAATGCTGCCACTTGTCAAATTATTAAATAGAAAAAAGGGAAGGAGAAAATACAAAGAGGTATGATATAAGATCTCTTTTTGGTTCCTTTTTTTTTTTTTCCTTGCCCTCCCTTGCCCTATAACTCACATTTTCATTCAGGTCAGTCTGACTATAGTTAGTGAATGTGCTTTCACTAACATCTACATCATTAGAAGGAAAAGTTGACTCTAAGCCTGATTCCAGAGTTGTGAATAATATTTGCTCATTTGAGAAGTCTCTTTAGTTTATTGGAACTTGCTAAGGTAGAAGAACATTTGTATCCTTCAGAGGAAAATTTTATCTTCCAATTAGAGCTGAAGAAAAAATTCTCAAAGAGAGACTCTGTTTAAACTGACTACCCTGTTTGTCCACCATCCTGATAAAATGACAAAGATTTTTTCACCCTAATTGGCCCTTTAGTTTTGGATCCCCATATATGTCATGATGTGCCTTCTATCAATAAATCCCAGAGATCAATAGGTCTTAATTAATAGGTTTTATGAGTTTGCTCTTAGATGGATGACAGTCATATTTTTAAAAGTATGAAACAAGCAAAAATTTTCTAAGTAATTTTCCTCACACATGAAAGGAATCGTGACAGGGTCTTATTTGCTGTCAACAGTATTTCATTCACAGTGCACTTATTAAAAAATTAGCTCTATTTTACACTTGAAGGAAATGCAGTGGTGTTTTAGAAAATAAAACTAATATGGATGTTTATCTAAAGATGGGAAAAAGAAAAAAGCATATTTCTGGCATGGTTTATTCCCCCCAGCCCAATTTGCATGGTTTGTCCATACAAACTGTAAAAAAGTAAGTATAGGGAATTATAATAGAAATACATAAATCAGAGCTATAGTAGACTTGAAAAGAAATATATTTTAGCAAATTTAAATCTTCTTTAAAAAAATTAATGGGGATGGGGGAGGAATCAGGATAAAACAGACTAAAAATAAACAGCTGCATACTACTTCATTAAGCTGCTGCTTGGAGTGATTTTCCCATTGATTAGTCTAGGGGCTAATGCTGGTTCATTCCTCATTTCATTGCTAATTAACATCAGTGCTGCTCCTGACCACTTGACCGTGTTCTCTGGTGAACATGTGCTGGTTTGGCAAGTAATCGCTCTCTTCCTCCTCCCTCCCCACACTGCCTCTTTCGCAAGTCCCCAGCTCCCTCATCTTTTCTTCTTTCTAAAAATAAGATTTTCAGCTAGGAGAGAAAGAGGAGAGCCTTTAAGTTATAGCCTGCTAGTTCCTCTGTAAAGACAACAAACTTAATAAAGAGATTAGATGCCCAGGAGAAATAAACACAGCTACTCTACCCAAGCATTTGGTTGAGGGGCTGTGTAAATATAGATGATTCACTCCAGCTACCATAGGACCTGGCTGGCGTGGTTCATTTTGTGTTTGTCTCGTTGATTCTGACTCTTTCAGAATATTTACAGGACAAATTACCTGACTCAGGGAGTAGTGACCAAAGACCTTTAAAAGAGAAATTGAGCATTGGCTTTAAGGCATCTATTTTTTTAAGACTGTGTATATTTTGGCTCCCGAGTCTGTGAAATGAAATTCACTACCAGGTCATAGTTTCCTGATCTGACCCATAGTTATAGCTTTTGCAGGATGATCCACAGTCAAGCAGAACATAGGTTATAATCGGACCAGAATACTCAATTTGGCAAACCAGGATTAGAGATGAGAAAAATCCACAGTATAAACATAATGAAAATCACTTGCCTCTGTTCCAGGTCAGGAGGTCAACATTTCCATACACTGAAGCCAACATGCATTTTGGAAAAAGCCTTTCCAGAACCATTGAATAATGTGTTGTTTTGACTCAATTCCAAATCATAGCATCTCTTTTAATTGAATCAAACATTACATTGCATTTAGAAAATAATTTCAAATTAGTTTTCATTCCTGTAGTTTGATACATTCGATTCCCTTAGTAATGGTGAAGCAGCCTTCCTTCAAATACACCTTTTAGGAGCAGTCACTAAATAAAATTTACATTTCTTTTACTTTGCAGCCTGTCATTTTCCTTGCCAACATTGTTTTTCCAATAAGCTTTTTAGTATGTATTTCTAAGTACTTAGAAATATGTATGTAGAAATACATACTTCAGTATATATGTAGAAATACATACTTCAGTATGTATTTCTTGACTGTGTGTTTACATCTTATACATTTCTGTAAGATTTTAAGCTCCTTGAAGGAAGGAAATATGTTCTTTCCTGTTTACAATTAAAAGAAGATGTATTGATGGCTTACTGCTTGCCACACACTTTGTCTAGGACAAATGACACAGTCAACTGGATGAATGGAGGGCTGAATATTTCTTTAATAGCAACATAATTCTTTCATGATTTATCTTTAAAGTTTATTTTATTTATATCCTTAAAGCTCCTATTTATTCCTGTGTGCCTCCTGGGGCCCTGGCACTACATTAGACACTGGAATTTCAGTCTTATCTGATATAGAATGGAGTAATTCTTGCTGAGCCTCAAAAGATGGTGTAGATGTTGAGTAAATTGTAAGCTCCCTCCATTCAGGAACTGTGTCTATTTGGTCACCAATAGATTTCCATCATCTGTGATATTGCCTGGCAGAATGTTTGCTCAATACATGCTGTTAAAGGAAACAGAATGGATGGAGGAGCATTCTAGGCATCAAGGACTCCATGAACAAAAGCTTGGAAGCTGGTCCCATATTTGTTTTGTTTCAACAAATAGCAAATAGTTTGTTGAGTCTGGTACATATCAAAAGGAATCACTGAACATAAGTTTGGAAAGGTAGCTTAGGACCAGATTGTGAGCAGTCTTAAATGTGCAGCTAAGGAATTTGGACTTTATTCTTGTGGGCAGAAACTGGATATGGTTAATGACTGATCATGGTAACCTTTATTTGAAGAAAATCACCTTAAAACAAGGCAAGGTTGGCCATCATATATTAAGAACGCAAAGAGTAGGGGGAGGAGTTGGGCTTTTATTCTGGTTCTATAGGTGCCAAGCAGGGCGGGTGGTGGAGAGGACGATTAAATAATTCAGATATGCTGGCTGTAATTGCTGTAATAGCTGAGTGCTGTTAAAGTATGTGAGGACAGTGCTGTGTTCATTGCCATAGATCAGCTTGCCACTGCTTCGTCCTTTCGCTGAATTTAATTTCTCCTTACTTTCTTTGCCTTCTAGACCATTGGTATAAATTGGTTCAAAACAAATCCTACAGACTCAGCCTGCATGAACTGAGGTCCTCCAAACCCCAACATCCACTTTAGCTTCCATAAAGAGGATAGAAGGAACTGAAATATTTCCTCATAGCTTGAAATACCACAGCTAAACTCCCCATAATATGATTTTTTGTTACATAGAGGCTAGTTTTCTTTCCCCCGGGAGAGGTAATATATAAACGCTGTAGGGAACCTTCAGAAGTCAATGCTTTTACTAGAAATCTAGGGCTCCAGGGACCAAAAATCAGAAAGTATGCCCTTTCCCCTTAAAACTGCAAAATAAACAGATCTCTAAGGAGAGGGTCTCCTTCCTGGTGGACATGCCTGATATATTTGCCCCTAAAGTATCATATTCTAAGATCAGAGTTTAACATTATGTTCTAGTTATCTGAATGCCATAAGGGGGAAACTAAGTTTTCCATTAAGTAATGTTTTCTTTTATTCATTATATAACTTCAAATTTAAATATCTGCTCACAAAGAATCTACTTGCTTAAAAGCGATCACCAGCCAGGTATGGTGGCTCATGCCTGTAATCCCATCACTTTGGGAGGCCGAGGCAGGTAGATCACGAGGTCCGGAGTTCGAGACCAGACTGGCCAACATAGTGAAACCCCATCTCTACTAAAAATACAAAAATTAGTCGGGCCTGGTGGCACATGCCTGTAGTCCCAGCTCCCAGCTACTTGGGTGGCTGAGGCAGGAGAATCGCTTGAACCCAAGAGGCGGAGGTTGTGGGGAGCTGAGATGGTGCCACTGTACTCCAGCCTGGGCAAGAGAGCAAGACTCCATCTAAAAAAAAAAAAAAAATGTGGGCACCACACTTAGTATATTTGTTTTTCTTAAAAACCTCCTTTTCTTTCTTGATAACTTTATTTCCTCTGCCTCCTATAAAAAGGTCTCCATAAATAAACACTAAGAGACTAAGATGGAAACTTTATTGAGAGTACACCTGCTAGTTGACCCACGTTTTGCTATCTCTGTGGTATGGGTCCTGCCTAGGATCTAAACTGATGAGCACGAGCAAGTGGCTGTTGCCGAGCTGATGTGGCTTCTTAAGATGAAAGCAGGCTTATTCTTCCAGATCATAAGTGAACCACCTAAAATGTATGTGTGTATGTGTCTGCTCATACATGTGTGTGTGTGCATGTGTGTATAAGTGTGCATGTGTGTGTGCATATGCACTTCCCCATGCATGCGTATGTATGCAAAGGAAAGGATTTTCTATTTGAGGTTCTGGAGAAAAATAAGTTTCATTAGTTGAGCATCAAGGAGAGATTCAGCCACAGGATTGATTGTAATAAGCTGCACCGTTTTACTAAAACTCCATTACTTGTTGAGCTATTAAATGATGAAAAGGATTAAGAGAATATAAAAAAATCTAATAAAGATGATAACAGTAGAGCATTTCATAAAATTTGCATGTGAATTTATAACGTTATATTCTGTCGGCAGACAGCGTTGTTCAAGAAAAGAGAAAAACTGTACCATACATATAGGCATAAAAAATGCAACAACAGAGTTTCCGGCCAGGAAACCTTTTTTTCCATATGGGCGTCCATATGTTTTTTCTTGAAATCCATATTTTTGGCCTTGATACCCATATGTTAGCTTTTTGCCCAAATAAGATTGTGTAATCATTCTTTATTATTTCTTCTTCCCTAGAAGTGATTACTCTAAGGTTTGGGAATTGGGTGGGGAAATTAAATGGACAATTTTGCATAGTAGGGACACAAACATGTAAAAGAAACAGTGCAAAAGGAGAGACATGCACATAGTTTTATGTGTTTTCATGTATGTGTCTGAATTTGTATTTATTTTGAAACTACGTGTATGTTTATTCGATCTAGGCAAGACTCCCATAGTTTGGATTTTTATATCATAGGTCATGTGTCCCAGGTTGATGCATCCATGTGTCCAACTAGGCAATGGAGAACACTTTCCGGGTGGGGGCAATAAGGGGAAGTATTTGGCTGAGTTTATTCTTCTATACATTGGAATGGCTCAGTAAATGTTCACTGTAAAACTCTAATTTTGTTATTTCCAGCCCAACAGGAGCAGTGATAGGGTCACAGAATTTATTATATCATAGTGGTCAGTTATATTTAAGATTTTGCCTCTGGACCACAAGCTCCTGAACAATAAAGTTGGAATTGTATTGTATTTACTTTTGCATCCGCAACTCATAGCTTATGGCTGGATTCCAATAAGTGACTTTCAGCTCATTAATCTATTAAAGTTCATTCATAAGGACAAAATGATATAGGCTTTATAAAACACCTCAACACAACAAGTTTTCAAGCAAGCAAATTCAGTTTATTGCAAGCATTTATTTATTTTTATTTTTACTTTTTTGAGACAGGGTCTCGCTCTGTCACCCCGGCTGGAGTGCGTTGTCACTATCATGTGGCTCATTGCAACCTCAACCTTCCGGGCACAAGTGACCCTCCCACTTTAGCCTTTCAAGTCACTGGGAATACAGTCATGTGCCAGCACATGCAGCTAATTTTTATATTTTTTGTAGAGACAGGATCTTCCTATGTCTCCCAGGCTGGTCTTGAACTCCTGGCCTCAAGTGATCCTCCTATTTCAACCTCACAAAGTGCTGAAATTAAGATGTGAGCCACCACACCCAGCCTATTAAAATCATTTAATGTGGAGATAAGATTAACTTTATTCAATCTGCATGCTGGGCTATCTCCATATAAGATTTCAGTATTTTTAACCCTGGTCTCAAGTAAATAAAAAGAGACCTTTTTGTCTTTTCCTCCACTTTCTATACACAGTAAAATAATTATTATACTTAAATGTCTTCACATACATTCACCTAGAAGCCACTTGATTTATTGAGAATTGATTTACCAGGAAAGCGAAATCAGTGGATACGTGAGACGTCCCTCCCACTGAGAAATACTGTTGGCAAACAAAACAAAACAAAAATGTTAAAACTATAAATACCTGCTTTTATGAAAATTGCTAAAAGTGGTGCCCTTTTACTTTTCTGACAGCACCTCATTTGGCTTCCAAAGATTTAGGTGAAATCAGAGTATGGTTCACGATAGGTTTGCAAAGAAGACCAAAGTGGAGAAACTCCTTTTATAAATAGATTTATTTCATTTTCCTTCATTGAGGGGATTTCGGCTGTCAGCCACTTTCTCTCCTCCTTGTCCTGATGGCCCAGCAAGGTGAGAAGTGGGTGTCCATGGTCTGTCAGCCTCAGGACCTTTCATTGACAGCCTGCTGAATTGCTTTCTGCAAAAAAGGCTGCTGCAGTGTGCCTAGCATGTGCAAAAACCCTCTACGCTGACCATTTCCCAGGCATTTTGGCTTGAAATTTGTGCTTCAGCAACCTTCTCAGAAATGTCCAGTCAGAGCATGTGTCAGGGCCACCCCTGCTGGATCTCTCAATGTGGAGAGTCAGCATTTTGACCCCCTCCCACCAAACTGGAAGGATGTCAGCAATCTTTCGCTTATTACATTCCTAGGAAAACATGCTGAGATAACGCTACAACGGCTCAGGGTGTAACTTCAGTTGATAGGCACAGGAAGTAAAAGTTCACACTTCTCAGTTCCAAAGGTTTTAAACTCTGAAATTCTGTCCTTTGTCTTTTCTCATTCTTCTGTTGGTTGGGATGCAAAGATGAGTTTATTTTAAGATTCCTCAGGGCAGCATTTCATTCCTTGACTCTTCTATTCTTTGCCGCATTACCTCACTGCATTAGTACTTGTATCTCCCTCTGATGGCATCTAGTTTCCTTTCCATTCACAGTGGCCAGGGATCATATCTCTGATCCACTTAGAAACACAGTGAACTCTACCCCTGAGAATGTAAACGCTTTCTCAGTCACATCCATTGATCTTCGGGGCTCTATTTTTGGGTTTCCATTCACGCACTCATTTGACGTTTGGGATATTGGCTGCTCCTTTGAGGGGCAAATGTTAAGATGGGTGCTAGGAACTAGATAAAGAATATTTCTGTGATTTTGTAGAAGCAAGTTTTGATATAGGTATTGGTGAGAGTCTGTATGAATTCCATACCCCTATAGGTAAAATGGAGAAAAGTAGACTACGGTAAATTTATCTTGCTGTACACGCTGAAAGAAATGAACACTTAAAAAAAAAAAGGATTTTAACACTATAGTTTATTGAAGCTTGTTATTATAAAGCCTAAGTGTAAAATACATGAATAAATAAAACAAACAAGCAAATAGTCTCAGAAATTTAACGAATTATTCCTAGATTGAAATTCCTTTTTCTAAAGAACAACAGAGCATATTCCTTTGAAGGAATATGCTATAATTTGAAGGCAACACATTTTATGATGCCATAGGAAATAAGGAAAAGGAAGCCCATAATTGGATTTTAAAAATTCTGCAGCTGTAATAATGAATTGTTGCCATGAGAAAAACACCTAAATTAGAGGAGAGTGACTGTCGGTCTTAATAAGAGGCATAGTGGGAAGCACTTCTTGAAAAAGAAGTAAAATAAAGGAAAAATTGCATTGTTGCAGGGCTAATTTGATGAGAGGACCTCAGTAAATTGTGATTACACAGTTAATAAACCCTAGAGCTTTTTTTGGAAGACAAAATTAGTTGTTTGGTGGTAAAAAAAAAAAAAAAAAAAAAAGAAAAAGAAAATCAATTACAAATTGTGTTGTCTTCTGTAACCAATCAGGCAGAGAAACCGCCATAATAATGAATACTCTAAGTGCATAGAACTTCACTGCATCTAAGATTTAGCTCCTTTTTGTCACCAGGAGACTGAAAACTAACATTTTTAAATGGGGAGAATGTTTCTTCTTATGGCTTTAAAGAAATGTTTTCTATCCTTTTTATATGAAAAGTCTATGGAGAGATATGAATGCATTTATGTATATCTTTTAATACAGTTCAATAGTGATGAGTACCTGGTAGCTTTTCAGAGAGGAAAAACAAGCCATTCAGAGGAAGTGGGTAGGCGTTTCTGCATGTGGCAGAAAATTCTAAAGCATTTATGAATAAGTCAGTTACGTTAATAAACAGAAAAAAATGGGGTTCTATAAACAGTACCATAGTATACATACTCTTTAAAAAATTAAACAATCATCATCACTTTACGAACAATTCCAAGTACATGCCAGGATGTGCATGCAATATCATCTTTGTGTAAAAGTGACAGCATGTTTAACAACCAAGAGTAAATTTTCCTATTTTTCTTGACCTAATTCAGACATGTACTAGCATAGAGTCTCGGAATTTAAAGTGCCTGTGTTCTAATAGTTCTGATAGTTCAAGTTTGAAATCAGTTCCATGAAATTAAAAAGCTATTTTCCTTCAGTACGAATGTAATATATACAATTTGGCTATTCCAGGAAAGTTTACCTAACTGATTTGTAGCTGAAATACTGTATACATTAAACTCTGAGTCAGCGTGGTTCTGTGGGAGGATCTGGGCTTTTGAATTGGCCGGAACAGAGTTGGAGTCTTTACTCTGTATACTTAATGACTATGGGCAAATTATATTGCCACTTGTACCACTGGTTTGAAGTCTGCAAAGTGAGGAATATCATACTTTCTTAAAAGGTTGTGGGTAACTGGCCAAAGAATGAAATCAGTTGTTATAAGGGGCGAGGTGCCGTGGCTCACACCAGTAAATCCAGCACTCTGGGAGACTGAGGCAGGCTTGAGCCCAGGTGTTTGAGACAGGCCTGGGCAACATAGCAAAACCCTGTCTCTACAAAAAGTACACACACACACACACACACACACACAAATAGCCAGGTATGGTGGTACATGCCCATAGTCCTGGCTACTTGGAAGGCTAAGATGGGAGGATCACCTGAGCCCAGGAGGCCAAGGCTGCAGTGAGAAGTGATCATGCCACTCCACTCAAGCCCCAGTGATAGAGTGAGAACTTGTCTCAATCAATCAATAAATCAATCAATAGAAAGAAAGAAGTTGTTATAAAATATTTGTGGATCCTGGCAATCTAGTAATTAAGATAACAGAAAAACAAAATGCAATTTTTAAGTGGAATAAAAATAGCTGTTAAATGAATTCTTGAAGGAATACAGGCATATGGAAGGATGAGGAAGCTTTTCAAGGCATATTTACAGCACATGCATGGATTATGATGTTGGTATTAGCAATTATTTACTATACTTTTTTCATACCCAAACATAGCTCCTATTTCTTATATGTTTTGTTTGCCATTAGATATATTTCCTCTATGACTACATCTTCTACTGCATTTAAAATAATAGATTGTAGCTATGAGTTAAATGAGCATTGCCCCACCTTGCCCAAAAGAGCATTCATATGTTATCCAGCCAAATAGATCAGGAGATCTGGAATTGTTTTAAGTTCTGGCCAGTTAGGTATAAGGAGAGAAAATTCCCTGTTCCAGCTCCAAGTGACCCTACAGGACAGTGCATTGTCTCAAGTGAAATGTAAAATGAAGTGGATACATATAGTTCAGGTTGGCTGGAGCAAGGTAGGGAAGATTCCAGTTGTGTTCAGCTGGTTGTTCCTACCTAAGGGACCCGGATACGCAGAGATTATTCATACTAGTCTTACTCTAGCAATTCAAAAATAAAAATGAATTACACAATATAGAAAGTATCTTCAGAAACCCATGACATTAATTGAAAGGTCAAATAGAGGAAAAGGAGCTTTTTTTAAAAAAAGGGACGAGGCCGGGCGAGGTGGCTCACGCCTGTAATTCAGCACTTTAGGAGGCCGAGGCAGGCAGATCGCAAGGTCAGGAGATCGAGACCATCCTGGCTAATACGGTGAAACCCTGTCTCTACCAAAAAATACAAAAAAAAAAAAAAAATTAGCTGGGCGTAGTGGTCGGCGCCTGTAGTCCCAGCTACTCGGGAGGCTGAGTCAGGAGAATGGCGTGAACCTGGGAGGCGGAGGTTGCACTGAGCCGAGATGGCGCCACTGCACTCCAGCCTGGGTGACAGAGCGAGACTCCGTCTCAAATAAATACATAAAAATAGAGTAAAATAAAATAAAATAAAATAAAGGGACAAAGATGGTTATAGGCTAGAGTTTCTAAGAAGGGATTTATGTAGGAATGAGGCATGAGTTTGGCCTTAACGAATGAATAGTGATTGAACGGGTGGAAGGAAATGGAACTGGGAGTAAGCATAGCTTGTTTTATCCGAGGGAGGGAGGAGGTCCATATGGAGATCAACCTATATGAGGAAAAGATAGCCCGTATATTTGGGGAGCAGCAAAAATGAAAAATAGTGCAGCGTCAGAAGACACTAAAGGAAACACTAATATATTTAAAACTTTCCTATGAATCTAAAATGATCTCAAAATATTTTTTAAGGAAAAAAAATCCCTGGCAAGATAAAACTAAAATGGATGAATAAGGAAATAGATGGAAATCATAAAAAGAAGAAAAAAAAAACTTTAAGATTGCATCAACATTCAATAAAAAGAAAAATGACTATTAAAAAACAAAGTAGTGGGAGAATGGGTGACTTTTCCCAAGCAAAATCTAACTTGGAAACTGGGAGCCTTAATTTATAGATGGATAAAATGGAACTGCTCAGATTAGTGGTTCCTCATACTCCGCCTGCTCCTCGGCACCCCTCATCCCATGCCTCCTCTCCCCAGACATCTTTAGAAGCCAATCTGTGAAACTCTGTCTCATTGTTCTGTACACAGGCATATCCATATGTCTGTACAGTGAACATATATCCTATTTGTGTATTCTACTATGTACTATATACTCTCATGTAGTGTATACCTTATGTGTTCATATATATTTTATATATGATTAAATGAATATGTTAAATGAACACAGATTTTAATATAATTCTATTTTTATTTAAATGAATCAAACTTCTCTCTCTTTCTGTCATGTATCTTGCTGCCTTCCTTAAATCTGCTTTGAACCATAAGTCATCTAGCCACTTTTCTCCTCCTACTTGGAAGAGTTGGACTATGTGATGTAGTGATTGATTTATCCTTCCTTTCAGGGACCCACTACGAGCTGAGAGGAGGGGATTAGCAGAGTACAAAGTCATTTGACTTCATCCTATTTCCTGCTCCACAAAAACAAAGCACAACATACACACACACACACACACACACACACACACACACACACACACACACACAGAAAAACAAAAGAACAAGGCAGAAAATTTGTGTGGAATGTGGCCGGCCTCTTTACATACTGCTGTATTGTGTGGCTATCACCAATGGTTTCATTAATTTATTAAGAAATTATTTATAAACCAAAACAAAGCAACTGTAAACCTCACTGCAATTAGAGCAGAGCCCAACATAGAAAGCCACCAGTGTGTGTTCAGGCATGTTCTAAGGGAGACATAATGTCCATTTCTCTCTTTGGATCTTTGACAAAAGGTGCCAGAGAAGGGTGTCTTGTCCTAGACTAGGGGAAACTGAGAAGACTGCGCCAGGTACTGAAGAATGCCCAAAGCAAAGGCTTTAGCAGCTAATGAGAAGTTATGAGTGCCTCTGACAAGCCTTCCCTCTGCTGGTATGATTATTCTAAACCTTGAACCCACGAGAGGCCTAAGGAACTTTCGGGCAGCCACCACACACATACACCAGGGCAAATAAATGGATTTAAAAACAAAGATCATGTTATCAGTAGCTGGCACAATGCCTTGAACATAGTAGGCTCTCAGTAAATGTTTCATGAATTGAAATGTGTTTTCTCTGGAACCGTGTGTGTAACAAAGAGTGAATTTGATTTTGTTGGCTTTTGAACATGGCATTTGCCCTGCTAAGTCTTTCTTGCAAATATATCTGTCACGAAGCATGCTGTGTTCTTACTATATATTCATAAAGCAAGAGATTTATGTTTCAGTGTAAAACCAAATTGACAAACCTAGTTTCCTGCAGCAAAGCCTTAAGTGACTTGCTGATGGGATTCTAGAATGTTCCCTCCTAAGCCAAAAGGGGAGCCAAGCAAAGGTAAAACTTTAGGAGAACATAGTCAACAAGGTAAGAAGTTTGGTAATGCTGATTTATAAAGACACTGGAACTTTTAAATGCGTACTTTCATTCTGAAGGACTGCAGTGGGGATTTAAAATACGACTATTTAATTTTTTAAAATTACATAAATTAAGTGAACAGCCCATTAGCAGGATGCCATCAGGATCACATGGCCAATTCAGATCAAGTTATATTATCTTGTCTGCCAGATTTGAATAAGAATTAAGAAATTACTATTCCAAAGTGGTGTTGGACATTGATCCTCATTTGCAGTGATATTCTTCACGGTAACTACCTGGAACTGACTGCTCTTGCAGGCATGCCCCTGAATCTTTGTGGTGCTACCATTAGGGGGTGTATTAGTTGGAGAGCAGCAGCTAATTAATTGTTCTACCTGCCTTTGATGAAATCTTATACTGCAGGGACCTCATGTTGGGGCAGGAAGACATACCTAATGGAAAAGGACTCTGATGAGACAGACTTAGAGCTTTACCTTTTTGTCTACTCCGCTGGATTAAGCTTAAGCTTTATGGCCCCATCGAAGCAATAGAATCTCTCAGATTCCCTTTGCTACTGTCTCCCTTCTGTAACCTGTATATTCAAACTCTTTATTTTAAGCCAGTGTTTATGGCCATCACATTGAGCCATGTTTCTTTTCTTTTCTTTTCTTTCTTTTTTTTTTTTTTTTTCAGAGAAGCCTCGCTCTTGTCCCCCAGGCTGGAGTGCAATGGCTAGATCTCGGCTCACTGCAACCTCCGCCTCCCGGGTTCAAACGATCTCCTGCCTCTGCCTCGCAAGTAACTGGGATTAAGGCTCCTGCCACCACGCCTGGCTAATATTTTTTTAGTAGAGACGGGGTTTCACCAAGTTGGCCAGGCTGGTCTCGAACTCCTGACCTCAGGTGATCCACTCACCTTGGCCTCCCAAAGTGCTGGGATTACAGGCATGAGCCATTGCGCCTGGCCTGAGCAATGTATCTTAAGAGCAAACCCTGCTTAGGATTTAACATACCTCTGGGTCTGCCATTGTCTTAGCACGTTGTTGGTACTCCACGTAGTTTAAATAAGGAAAGAGGTAGTTTTCAGTCAATATAGGCTTATGCTTTTAGATAGCACTTTTTTTTTTTTAGACAATGACTTCCAAATTGTGACTCTCTTGAAAAAAAGAGTGAAAATATCAAAGCATGCTTCCCCTCTTGGGCAGCTGACAAAGTATGAAATGATTAGGTTTCTTATTATATACACCCAGAAATTAAAAATAAAATAAATACATTTTCAATTTTACTGAGATCATTTTAATGCTACTTTTAAATACTCTATTATTTTTCTTCTGCTTTATTTTAGTGTGTTTGAAAGCCACTTTCCATCCCATTCCCATCCATTTTCTGTATTATTAATAAGTTTATTATTTCCAAATACACCTGACATCCTAACTTCTCTGTGAGATACTCTTAACTACTCTAATACATATGTTTATACTGAACAATTTAGTTCTTATAACAACTCACACTTTGCTCTTTCCATTTTGATAATCTTACTGGGACACAATCTGTATTTTGTTTGTTTATTTCAGCATCTATCACGTTGTTGAGTATATTCTAGGTTCTAGGAATTGCTTGGCTTTCCTTTTTTCATTAATTCATTCAACAACCATTTGCTGTTCTCCTGAGAAAGTTAATTTGCAAGGCACTCAGAATCCTGTCCCTCCACTCAAGGAATTTACACCTTGTTCAGAGCAGTCTGGTGAGCCACAGCAGGATGGAGACTCTGGTAACTGACAAAGCTCGCATTTTGTTTCAAAGCAAATGGACCGTCTAAGGAAGTGAAGAAATCAAGGAATGTACAGCTCAAGGTCCTGGCTATGCACCTGTCATCTGCATAACCTTGAGAAAATCACTGACACTCTCTGAACTCAATTACTTCATCTGTAAAATGGTGGTTATAATTATAATGCCCACCTGCCCCATAACGTGGTTGTGAGGGCTGAATGAAGGTATCATAGGGAGAGTGCTTATGTGAATCAATGAAACACCATACAAAATGTTATTCAGAGGTCAAGTCCAAGCCTATTTTCTTAAGGATTAAAAAAAAAAAGATCCAGTGCATAGCAAACTCATTGCATTCAGAAGACTCATCAGCACAGTTTTGGAATTCTGTACTTTGAAAACATGACAACAGATGCTAATGTAGGGGCTATATAAGTCAGTTACCAGATGGTTCACAACACATCTTTCCTATTAGATTTATGCCATAAATCTTCATTCCCCTTGAAACATTTGCTTGAATGTGTCCATAACTTTTTATCCTCCTTTCATATGTTTGTGTAGTACACATCTGGCTTCCTTAACGTCAGATTATCATTAGGGTCAGGTATTCTTTTCCTTGACCAATATGGTAAAATGAATCCCATTTTTTGTTGCTGTTGTTGGGGGAGCTGGGAGGTAGCAACAGAAGGGTAGGCAAGGATGGTCATGGGAACCCTAGATACATAGAAAAAAATATTTTGGTTTTTGATTTTTTTACTCCTCCTTTCATATAGCTACCAGCCCTCTCTCCCGCCCAACCCCTAACTCCATCCCCACTCCCCCTTAATTTCTGTGCAATATTAGAAGAGGACCAGAGGAAGTTGGTGTGGCAATTCCTGGGCACAGGAAATGTAGCTTACATCTGTTAATATCTCTGAAAAATGATTTTCCATTGTTATTGATGCTTGCTAACTATAGTTAATTTCTTCAGATGAGCAAGCTATATTTGACGAGCTACCAAGCTTTGCAATTATTTTGAGGATAATCTGCATCTGCTTTCTGTAGTCTTTATACATCTGGAGAATATCCTGTCTCAGTGAGGAAATTATGGAATATGTTGAAAAAAAATGAGAGTTTATTTAGGAACTGGTTCACTCCAATTTTTACGAAGATTTTCTTTGGTATCATTTATTCATACTCAGTATAAAAAGCATGTAATGTACATAAAAATAGAATCATTTGAACTTTGCTAGTTTAATTTATGCGTTTTTTCTTTTATTTGCATTTTAGGGATTTTCCCCGTGACTGACTGCAGAACAACTCATTTTCAATTAATATTTTTATTTTATCTTTAGGTTCAATTGTTTTAAGGTAGGAAGAGAGCATATTAAAAGGCAATAATTATGCTAGTGTGTGTTCAGTAATAGTGGATCAGCAATGCTTTTTATCTTTGTAAAATAGTTATGATTTGTCTTTCATTGAATACTTTTAATATAAATAAGAATATATTTTGAGAATTCCAATTGTTCTCGTTTGTGGATTCATATCTCATATTCTTTACTCATATACTTTCCTGCCACATTTAATGTTTTACTGTTATGGGATTATAAATCAATATATCCAATAGCTTCTAAATTAAATACAAAGGAAAGAATAACTGATGTTGGTGTTATAAATGTAAATACTAATATGTTAGGAACATTTAGCTGATTAAAGTCAAATGAAACATTAATAAGTGTGTTAGAAAATTATAAATGCAGTGTTGAAGTTGCATTTGGATATAAACTGGCTTCGTAGAAATCTTTCGGTGGCTGCCCTAATGATGGTATCAAGTCCTTCTGCTTATCAAAGGTGTATATTCTTCATCTAGGTAAATGCTAGATAAAATTATCTGCATGGTTTTGTTTTTAGCATTAATGTTATCAATCCTCTAAATGTTTTTGTTTGTTTGTTTATTTTTGTAGAGACGGAGTCTCGCTCTCTCGCCCAGGCTGGAGTGCAGTGGCACGATCTCTGCTCGCTGCAAGCTCCGCCTCCCGGGTTCACGCCATTCTCCTGCCTCAGCCTCCTGAGTAGCTGGGACTACAGGCATCCGCCACCACACCCTCCTAATTTTTTTTGTATTTTTAGTGGAGATGGGGTTTCACCATGTTAGCCAGGATGGTCTCGATCTCCTGACCTTGTGATCTGCCCACCTGGGCCTCCCAAAGTGCTGGGATTACAGGCGTGAACCACCATGCCCAGCCTAGTTTATCTTTTTTTGAAGTAGTTTACTTTTAACTACAATATTTTTAAATAAATGCATACCTTGTTGATACAAAGACATTTAATATTAACAACTATCTATATAGTTCACAAATAGAAAGTTCAGGACTTCGTAGTTAGTGATGTTTTATTGATTTCATTGGTGCCACCAAGATATTTTGCCAGTTTAAATGTGGTGTAGCTACACATATGTATACCATATTTGGAAAAGGGCAGTGGGAGATGGAGACAGATTAAAAGAGGGAAGACTGCTGCTAAATTATCCTACTTTAGAGGGAGGATGATATTGGAATTGAGGTAATTGTGGAGGGTAGCTATTTTATTGTTCAGAAAATTCTACAACAGAGCTTTCATTAACTCTCTGGTGATATTGTCACTAAAGGAGTAGAAAAGAAGAAGAGAAATGAAACAGTAAAATAGAGATCCTCTTCACTCTGCTGTGTTTGCATTAATGCAGCATCGTAGCAGCTGGTATCTTTTTTAAACAGCCTTTTTCTTCTTCTTCTTTTTTTTTTGGTGGCCTTTTTTTCCCCTCAAGAGTAAGCCAACCAGATTTTCACTTTATGAAACTGGGACAGCCTAGCAGGGGATGAGAATTTCCATGAACCATCTTCTGGGGATAATAATATCAGTAATCAGAGACTGTCATGGCAATTGCAGAGAAAGATGAATTGCAGTGGACAGGAAGTCAGCCCTGTTTTGTTTGTTTGTTCTTTTGAGAGTGAGTTCAGTGCTCCATAACCATTTACCAAAAAGTTGAGCTTCAGTGCAACCCCCTGTAAACTCTTGAACTCCAAGTTATTTAGAGACAAAGACAGATGGCAAAGCAGATTTGCTGAAGAATTACATAAATGGACTATATTTCAGTAGCTATATGTTCACCTATTTACCTCTAGTACTAAACTATCTGTGCTAAAGCCAAATTGTTGGTTAAAAACCAGTTTCTCTCATCTCACATGTAGTCTTTGGCCGCTATGCTCACCTAGTGCTTTTTTGTCTATCTATATAGTTATAATTTAATCTTTTTTTATTCAAAAATATATTCTTTGGCCTATTTTGTCTTAGGCACTATGCCATGTACTAGGAAATATAAAGATAAATACTATGTGTAAATCTTAAATTTATGTGGAAGAATAAAGATGTCCTAGCCATTTATCCATATTTTTATCAAGTTATAATTTAATACTTTTGCAGTATTTTTTAGTATTTTGAACAGTAGTCTTCAACAGCCTATTTTGAACATTTTGAAAAGACAAGCAACCAATAGTACTGAATAAAAGCACAGAGTAACATAAATTGTGAAAACCTAATATTTACTAAAAGTGGTACCAAAAAATTAATGGAGAAAAGACAGACTGTATTGTTGCTTTTTGAAAATGTTACTACATGGAGGAAAACAAAACCGGGTTTCTTCCTAATGCCTCTTACAAAGACGATCTCCAGACGTATTATACAGATTAACGTAATATAAAAGTAATAGAAGAAAATGCAGGAGAATATCTTCATGATCTACAAATGGAAAAGGAGTTTTTTAAAATCTCAAAGGCATAAATTAAGGCAGACATTGATTAACTTATTTATATAAAATTTAAGTATTTATATTTAACGAGAAACATATTAAAGGTAATACTCAAGAGAACAAAATAAATTACTTACAGTGCCTAATACTGATGAGGGATTAGTATTTAGTGTATAAAAAGGAGTGTATAAATTAAGAAGAAAAAGATAGCAATCTCAATTTAAAAGGTAGGCAAAGTATATGATCTGGCAATTTACAGAAGAAAAATCCTAAAGAAATAGCTGGCATAGTTAGTGCTTAAACTCAATAAGTGAAATCCAAATTCCAACAACATGAATTAAGTAAAAATTAGAACTATGTATTATATAACACCATGTTGGCAAAAATGTGTAACTTTGAGACTCCTCACATAGGTTGTGGAAGTGTAGACTGCTGTAGCCAGTATATACATACTGCATGACCCAGCAGTTTTATTCCTGATATGCCTCCCAATGAACTTCTCACGCTGTCCATGACATACATGCAATGGCGTTTGTTGTAGTATTAAGGAGCAGGTGTGTCCATCACTGGACGAATGGATACATAGAAGTTGGTAGTGTACATGTGGAGTACTGCTCAGAGGTTAGAAGTAGTGGTCTAGGTGTGTACATAGCAGATGTGGATGGATCTGTAAAGCATAGTGCTGAATGAAAAAAATAAGGAAACATAATGGATTACATAACACAATACCATTTACATATATTAAAAACACATATAGGCCGGGCACGGTGATCCACCTGTATGTATATGTAGGCGCCTGTAATCCCAGCACTTTGGGAGGCCGAGGCAGGTGGATCACAAGGTCTGGAGTTCGAGACAGCTTGGGCAATATGGTGAAACCCTGTCTCTACTGAAAAATACAAAAAAATTAGCCGGGCTTGGTGGCGCGTGCCTGTAGTCCCAGCTACTCAGGAGATGGAGGCAGAAGAATTGCTTGAATCTGGGAGGCAGAGGTTGCAGTGAGCTGAGATCGCACCATTGCACTCCAGCCTGGGTGACAGAGTGAGACTCTGTCTCAAAACAAACAAACAAATGAACAAACAAACAAAACACCATACATATAAAATAGCATTGCATACTTTGCAAGAATACGTAACACATATGAATGAGAATACTTGCAGTTTTGTGGGAGGGGAATGAGAACAAATATATAACATGAGATGAGTCTCGCACAGACCAACAATGAGGATGGTACGGGTGGTGGGTTAGGGATGATTACTATCCATAAGGAGTTCATAGTATGGTGAATGAGACAAATGCATAAATAATTATAGTGAAACATGGTAAGTACAATTGGGGGATCTGAACAGAGTATTAACATGTATTGCTTTTATACTAGAGTAAGGTTTTCATTAGGGCAAATATTGTTTTGTGGTAGTGTTGTTTACATTTTTATTCTTCCATGCTTCATAGATCTCTCTCTCTCACACACACACACACACACACACACACTAGTGAAGAGTTTCTCGAATCGGACAACACATTAACATTACTTGGGAAAGTTTGAAAAGTACTTTCCTTCATCTTTGACACTATGCATTTGTTTTTGTTCGAAATGATTCTATTTAAAGGTGTAAAGTATTTAACCAAGCTACATATTGTTTCAGGTTGAGCATTTAACATGACTGTGGGTAGGTCAGTGGACTGCAGCCTTATGACACAATGCTGGTTAAATCTGCTTCAGGTCAGTTATCTCATGACTGAACAACAGGTTCTATGGGTTCTATGAATAATACTGCCCATAATCAATCATCTCATAATTTCCAAAACCATAAGATGCAAGTGTACAAATGCCTCAGCGTTGATTGATCACTCCTGAAACAACTAAGTTATGACAAAAATGATATTATTGTTTTAAAAAAACAAATAAAAATAGATTTGCTTTCTGTTTTTTCCACCTCCTTGGAAATATATATTTCTAGATATAATGATCAATTGGTCTTTAATAGAAATGGGAATTACAGTGGAAATTTCTGACATTATAACAGGCTTGTGGGGATTCTTGTTTGGCAGGTAGGGCGTTTTGAGACGCTCAAAAACATTCCCCAGTCAGCCCCATAGATTTCCTTCAGAATGTCAATAATGAAAGGTAGCTCATAACTTTATATATGTGACTATTTGTTATTTAAACCTTTTCAAAAATGTTTGTAGTGCATACATTTTAAGATCTATTGGGTCTCTTTGAACCATTTAATTAAAGGTTGCAGCCCTTGGAGTTAAAAAAAAATCTTATCAGAAAATAATATTTTTATCTCTGTGTGGGATAATCCAAGATTGTACTGTTCCAGGAAACATGTACCTTTATTTTATTTCATATTTTAAGGCTTTTCTTATTTCTTCTATGCCTTCAGCTTTATCAGTTTAGAAGGGCATCTTCCAGTGATTACATTGGTCATAAGCCTGAAGGGCCAAGTTTAAGAAAAGTCTAGGGAGCATTGTCATTATAGTTTTTCATTTTTTGCCTGATATCCATTCTAGATGATGACATTTCCCTCTAAACAAGGCTGTTTCCGTCTTAAAAAATACCTTCCTTCTGGAACTAGAATGCTCGTATCTGCTGGTGGGAGTGTAGACTGGGAAAACCACTCTGGAAAACTGGTAGTATGTACTAATGCTGAACATATGCACAGCCTGTGACCCAGCAGTTCCACTTGCAGGTATACACCCAACAGAATATGCACCAAAAGATACGTACAAAATATCTTCACAATATTATTTATAACAACAAAAAACTGGAACAAACCCAAATTGTCATCAACATGAGAATGAAGTAATAAATGAGTATAAATAAATATAATATAGAATTCATATATAGGAATACTATATGGCAATGAAAATAAACCACTGTGCTATATGCAGTAAGGTTGGATCTCGTAAATGTAACCTCAGGGAGAAGAAGCTACACATATAACATGCATTCTGTAGGTTTCTATTCATGTGAAGTTCAGACACAGATTAAGTAATCTGAGATATTAGAAGTTAGCATCATGGTTACCTTTGTGGAAGAAGGTAGAAATAGTGATGTAGAGAGTCTGAGGGGACTCTGGAGTGCTGGTGATACTTTATATGTGGATCAGGTAATGGATAAAAAGTGCGTTTACTTTGGGATAATTATTCAACTTCTAAAAGTATGATCTGTGCACTTTTCTGTAAAATATTTAATTTTAAAAAGTTAAAATGTAAAAAGTAAAAGCCAAACAGTGTCTTTTTCAGGACTTGTAGTAGGGTTCTCTAGAGGAGGAGAATTAATAGGATACATGTATATACGAAAGGGAGCTTATTAAGGAGAATTGACTCATATGATCACAAAGTGAAGTCACACCATTGGCCGTCTGCAAGTTAAAGATTAAGGAAACCAGTGGTGGATCAGTTCGAATCCCCAAACCTTAAAAGTAGGGAGGCCGACAGTGCAGCCTTCAGTCTGTGATCAAAGGCTCAAGAGCCCTTGGCAAACCACTGGAATAAGTCCAAGAGTCCAAAAGCTGAAGAACTTGCAGTCTGATATTCAAGGGCAGGAAATATCCAGCATGGGAGAAAGATGAAGGCCAGAAGACTCAACAAGTCTGCTCTTCCATCTTCTCCTGCCTGCTTTATTCTAGCTGTGCTAGCAGCTGATTAGATGTGCCCACCCAGTTTGAGGGTGGGTCTGCCTCTCCCTTTCCACTGACTCAAATGTTAATCTCCATTGACAACACCCTCACAGACACACCCAGGAACAATACTTTGCATCCTTCAATCCAATCAAGTTGGCATTCAATATTAACCATCACAGAGTTATATACTAAAATGGTAAAACTACAAAGGGATACAAGAGAATGGTTGCCTTTAAGTTCAAGTTACTGATTGCCTCTATGTGGAAGGAAGAAGGCTAGTCATGGAAGACACAAGAGCTTCTCAGGGAAGAGTTTGTGTGCTGGTTTTAACTTAGATGAGGGTACACTGCTATTTATTATATTATTCTTCAAACTTTATAGTAGTTTTATTTCTTATATTTTGTCTGCATAATACATTCAGTTTGGAATTTGAATTTTTTTTACCTGAGTTTTGGTTTTGGATATAATGGAATAAGCACAATTTACCCTCTGTCTCCCACTGAATTTCAGCTATAAGAGCTGGACAGAATTCAGAGTCACTATGTGAGAATTTTGAAAGGCAAAGAGTAGGAGATCAGAACTGGAAACACCCCTAATCTTATAGTTGAAACCCAGAAGTGGACAGAGAGAGCTTCAGGAGAAGACCTCTGGTTTGGCTTGAGGAGTGGTAGAGGCAGAGAGTGGCCCTTCCTCCTTCCTTCCTTTCTTTCTTCCCTCTCTCCCTCCCCCTCCCTCCTTCCCTCCTCTCCCCTCCCTTTTCTTCCTCTCCTCTCCCCTCTCTTCCTCTCCCCTCCTCTCCCCTCCCTTCCTTTCCTTCTCTCCTGTCACTCTCTTCTTTTTTCTCTGTTCCTTGCACCCTGGCCCCAAGTGCTAACAATGATGGCAACAGGTGCCTACAGGGGCCAGATGTCTGAGGAAGAGGAGACTTCTTCTCATTTCAGTGGTCCCAAGAGGGTGGAGCACATCCATGTTACTTTCCCTCTCTGTCTCTGTCTCTCCTTGCACTGTGTGGGAAAAATGTGGGCATTTGTGGCTGAGTAGGATAACTAAAGCCCCAGATTTATAGTTGGAGGACTGAAAAGAGGAGCCCAAGACAGTAGAAAATTAGGAGAATCCAGTTGGTTAACAGCTTGGCAAAGGGACCTCATAAAGATTTTTATGAACTCCTGGCCAGGCCTGGTGGCTCATGCCTGTAATCCCAGCATTTTAATGGGGACTGAGGCAGGTGGATCACCTGAGGTCAGGAGTTCGAGACCAGCCTGGCCAATGTGGCGAAACCCCATCTCTACTGAAAATACAAAAATTAGCCGGGCGTGCTGGCTGGCGCCTGTAATCCCAGCTACTCAGGAGGCTGAGGCAGAAGAATTGCTTGAACCCGGGAGGCAGAGGTTGCAGTGAGCCAAGATCAAGCCATTGCATTCCAGCCTGAGTGACAAGAGTGAAACTCTGTCAAAAAAAAAAAAAAAAAAAAAAAGCTGTTTATGAACTCTTGGGCTCACCAGTGGAGTGAGAATCCAATCCTAATTTAAGCATATCAAAAACTTCCAGAATTAAAGCAACAGATCCACCTGTACCTATCACCATACTGGATACTGGGCAGCACACACACAGGAAAAATCTGAATAACTGCAAAAACTTTGAAAACTGACCTAATTTTGAAACCACAACCCTGAGGTCAGTTGGAACTTGTGGACTGAAACTCATCAATTTGATTGGTTGGTAAAACAAAAGTATCACACGTTCCATGAGAGTTAAGCAACACTCATAGTCTCGAAACACATTAAAATTGTCCCAGATACTATCCAAAGTTATTTGACATAAGAAAAACCAGAAAAATTTCAACCTACATCAAGAAGACAATGAGCAGATACTGACATTTAGAAGATACAAATGTTGGATTTTTCTAACAGTCTTTTAGAGAAACTATTATAAAAAAATATTCCAACAAACAGTCACAAACACTCCTGAAACAAAGTTAAAATAGAAAACCTCAGCAATAGGAAATAAGAAATAGGAAGAAAAATCAAATGGAAATTTTAGAATTGAAGGATACGATAATCCACAATAAAAATCTTATTGGATCTGCTCAATAGCAAAATGGTAATGGAAGAGGAAAGAATCAGTAAACATGAAAATAAATCAATAGAAATTATCCAGTCTGATAAAGATTTCTCTGATAGAGAAAAAACAGACTGGGAGGAAACATAAACAGTGTCAAAGATGTATGGTACAATTTTTTAAAAAAGCTTTAACTTTTGCATCATAGGAGTTCTAGAATGGGATGACAAATAGTATGGTGCTAAAATACACTTGAAGAAATAATGGCCAAAAACTTCCAACAGTAGGAGAAAGAAAACCCATAGATTCAGGATCAGTGAAAATCAAACAGTATGAATCCAAATAAATACATGTTCAGACACATCATAATCAAAATGCTACAAAAATAAAGACAAAAAATATTGAACAAGGACAGAGATAAATTATGCATTTCCTATATAGGAACAATTTAAATGACTGTGGATTTCTCATCAGAAACCATAGAGGGTAGAAGGAAGTGACATATATTTTAAGGTGCTGAAAAGAACTGCCAAACCAGAATTCTATATTCAGCAAAAATACTGCTGAGAAATGAAGGTGAACTAAAGACATCCTCAGATGAAGGAGAATTAAGAGAATTTGTTGCCAGCAAGTCAGCTCTAAGATAATTTCTAAAGGAAATTTTTCAGATAGAAGAAAAATAATACCAGAAGGAAATTTGGAACAAGGATGAAAGAACAGCAAAAAAATAGTAAGTACTGAGGTACATATAATAGACTATTATTTTCCTCTTGAGTTCTCTAAAATTCATTTGATAATTTAAAGCAAAACATTTAACATTGAATGATGGAGTTTTCAATGTATATAGATGTAATATATATGGCAACTATGACATAAAGAGGAAAGGATAAAGGGAGTCTATAGAATGATAAGTTTTCTACATATTGATAAAGGAATCAATTCACCAAACATATGTAACAATTCTAAATGCGCACTGAAAATACAAGAAGCAAAAACTAACAGAACTGAGAGTAGAAATAGGCACATCGACAATTATAGTTAGAGACTTCAAAACTCCTCTTTTTATAATAGTTAAAACTAAGAGAGAAAAAATCATCAAGACTGTAAAAGAACTGAACAACACCATCAACCAATTGAATTTAATTGATATTTTTAGAGCACTCCACCCAGTAACAGGAAAATACACATGCTTTTCAAGGGAGCATGGAACATTCATTAAGATGGACTATATCCTAGATCATAAAACCAATGTTTAAAATGCAAAAAAATGAAATAATATAAAATATGTTCTCTGACTTCACAAAATTAATGTATAAGAGAATAAAAGAAAGATTGGAAAATGTCTGAACAAATATTTGACAATGCATTTCTAAATAATCCATGGTCAATGATGAAGTCTCAGGGGAAATTAGAAAATATTTTTAACTGAATGAATATGAAAATATGCATATTAAAATGTCCGTGATACAGCTAAAGCAGTGCTTACAGGGAAAGCTTATAGCATTATATACTAATAGAAAATAAGAAAGATCTTCAGTTAAATTTCTACCTTAATAAAATAGAAAAAGAAGAGCAAAATAAACTGAAAGTAAGTAGAATGAAGAGTATAATCATAAATATATAAGCATAAATTAATAGTTTAAATCAGAAAGACAATAGATAAACTCAGTAAAAACAATAAGCAGGGTGTTAGAAATCAATACAGTCTTCTAGCAAGACTGACAAAGAAAAATTGAAATATAGAAATTGTCAATATCAGGAATAAATAGGGGATATCACTACAGATCCTATAACCATTAAAAGGATAAGATAATACAATGAAAAATTTGATGTAAAGGAATTTGGCAATGTAGATGGAATGAATATATTTTTTGAAAATCATGAAGTACTACCAAGATAACATAGGCTAACCAATACCTGTTAAAGAAATTGAATTATTGTTAAAAATCCTTTTGCCAAAGAAATCTCCAGACCCAGGTAGTTTCACTGGTGTGTTTTACCAAACAATTATTGAAGAAACAATGCCAATCCTAAAACATTTCCTTCAGAAAACAGGTGAAGAATGAACACTCCCCAGATCATTTTATGAGGCCAGAAGAGTAACCCTGGCCTCCAAAGAGGAACCTTTATACCAAAACCAGACAACAAAACCGAAGAGAGAGAGAAATAAAAAGCAATATGTCTCATGACCATAGATGCAAGCATTTTCAATAAAATACTAGCAAATCAAATGAAGTTGTAAAATGAATAACATGTAATAACAAAGTGGGGTTTATTTTGTAAACTAGGATTGCAAGGGTGGCTCAATATTAGATATCAATCAATGTAATCCTCCAGAAAAAAACAAAAACAAAAAAACACATTGACAGGTGACAGGTTTGTGTCAATTGATGCAGAAAAAAAGTTTGCCAAATTTTAACATCTATTCATGATAAAATTATCTGCAAAGTAGTCATAGAATGAAACTTCTTCATTTTGATAAAGTCCATTCACAAAATATCTACAGCTAATAGAGTTAATGGTGAAACACTAAATGCTTTCTCCCTGCGATCAGGAACAAAGCAAGGATGGTCTACCTACAAAACTTCTATTCAAAGTTGTACTAGAAGATTATTGGAAATAAATAAAACATAGGCGACTTGATTTTCTAGGTAGAAAATCCCAAGAAAATTACAAAAAACTCTTAGACATAATAAGTGAATTTAGCAACTTTTCAGGTTACATTAACATACAAAAATCATTGCATTTCTATATATTAGCAATGTACAATTGGAAAGTGCACTTTGAAAATTAAAAAAGTTATAATAGCTCCCGAAATGAAATATATAGATATAAATTTAATAAAATATTTCCAGGATCTATTGCTGAAAACTACAAATATGGATGCAATAAATCACAGAAGATCTAACCTAAATAAATTGAGACATACACTATGTTCATGAATCAGAAGATTTAACAAAATAAAGATGTCAATTCTCCCCAATTTGATCAATAGATTTAATGAAATTTCTATAAAATTCCAAGGAGGATGTTCTTGTGGACATAGACAAACTGATTCTAAAGTTTTTATGGAAAGGCAAAGGAACTAGCATAACCGAACTGATTTTGAAAAAGAATAAACTTAGAGGAATCATACTTTCTGATTTTAAGACTTACTATATAGCTACACTAATCAAGACCATGTGGTACTGAAATAGACAATTACCAATGAATCTCAATGAGAATCCAGAAATAAACTCACACAAATATGACCAATTATGTTTTTACAGTGGTACAAAAGCAATTTTGTCCTTTCAGCAAATGATGTTGGAACAACTGAACATCAATAGGGGGGAAAAAGTTAAACCTTCACCTAAACCTCACATCTTATACAAAAATTAACTCAAAACTTAAAAGTGAACCAAAATCTAGAAGTAAAACATAAAACTACAAAACGTTTAGAAGACAACGTAAGAGAAAATTATCATTATCTAGGGTTGGGCAAAAAATTCTTAAATATGACGCTAAAAATATAATCTATAAAACAAAAAAGTGATAAGTTGGTCTCCAACAACATTTAAAATGTTTGCACTCTCACTATTAAGAAAATGAAAGGACAATTCTCTTGCTGAGAGGAAATATTTGCAAAGCACATAGCAGACAAAGCTCTTATAACAAGAGTAAATAAGGAATTTGCAAGACTGGGTAGTAAGAAAACTAACAACCTAACTTTAAAATGTGCAAAAGACTTGAACAGACATTTTAAGAAAGGAAATATATGAAATGCATATAAACACATGAAAAAACATTCAACATCATTACTTATGTGGAAAATGCATATTAAAATATTGATGAAATTTTTTACGTATCACTAGAATGGCTAATTTTTTAAAGGGTGACAATACCAAGTGCTGAAGAGACTGTAGAGCAACTGAAACTTGTACACATTGCTGATAGAAATGCAAAATGAAACAGCCACTCTGGAAAAGAACTCAGCCCTTTTTAGACAAAGTTAAACATGACGTACTGTGGGATGCAGAAATCCCACTCCTGGATAGCTACATTTGAGAAATAGAAAATGTATGATCACATAAAAATCTGTATATAATTGTTTATAGCAGCGCTATTTGTAATTGTCCAAAACTGTAAATAATGTGAATGTCCTTCAAGGGTGAATGGATAGATAAACTGTGGTGCGTCCATACAATGAAACCCTACTCAGTGGTAGTAAAGAACAAACTATCTGCCTGGCGCGGTGGCACATGCCCGTAATCCCAGCACTTTGGGAGGCCAAGGGCGGGTGGCTCAACTGAGATCAGTAGATTGTGACCAGCTTGACTAACATGGTGAAACCCCATCTCTACTAAACACAAATAAATTAGCCGGGCATGGTGGCACATGCCTGTAATCCGAGCTACTTGGGAGGCTGAGACAGGAGAATCACTTGAACTCGGGAGGCGGAGGTTGCAGTGAGCCCAGATCATTCCATTGCACTCCAGCCTGGGTGACAGGAGCGAAACTCTGTCTCAAAAAAAAAAAAAAAAAAGAAAAGAAAAAAGAAAAAGAACAAAGTATCAATACATACAACAATTTGGACAAATCTTCATGCTGAGTGAGAGGCCAGTCTCAAAAGGTGACATACTGTGGTATCCCATTTTATGACATCCACAAAAAGATAAAATTGTACTGCTGGAGACAGATCAGTGGTTGCCAGGAGTGAGGGGGGACAGGCAATTTGCCTATAAAGGAATTGCTAGTAAGAGTTTTGTAGGTCAGGGAATTGTTTTGTACCCCAATTCTTGTGATATTTACATTAACCTATTCATGTGTCAAGATTCATAGGACTGTACACCAAAACATTATGCTGTATTATAATTTAGAAAACAAAATTTTTACACTGACAAGAAAAAATAACCTTAGCACCATGGAATTGCAGTCGAGTGGAGAAGAGGTTGGGAAGAGATGACGGTAGATAAAATAAATGTCTCAAAGAAACAGAATTGGACTTGGACTTACAAAGCATGCTAATAAGCGTGTTTAGAGTCTTTTTTTCTTACAAATTTAAGAATGATAGCTTATCAATTTTTCTGCAGTGAAATAGTTGCTTTCAAATTAACAGGAATTCACAAAGATATTTTATCTTAAGTAGTTAAATATCTCCTATGAAAATTTGTTTCAATATTCATTTACTTAGAGAAACCTTTCTTCATAAATATATGAAGAGAAATATCTGCCCAAACTTCAAAATTATTATAAACTTAAGATAATGACATTTGGATTGACTTTCTGGTTATTGCTGAGAATTTGGCTGTGTAAAAATGAAAGGTTAGAAAAATATTATCAAAGCAAAAGGAGAATTCTTTTGATAAATGATTTGAATTAAATTATGTCTCCCTCTCAGTTATTTTCTGTGCACACTTACAGTTTTTACAAGATGTTGGACAAGTGATTTTGTTCTATGCCTCAGTTTTCCTGTATGCATAATGCAGTGATAGTTATTCTTGAAGCTAATATACTTCCTGAGACCATGTCAGCATGCATGTTGCATACATACTGAAACAGAAGACTCAAAGGTCTTTGAAGAAGAGCACCAGGATCACAAAGTTTCATCGTTTTATTTTTTAAAACCGAATATATCTTTTCATCATTTCACAGTTTGAAGACTGATGAAGAAAATGTCAGAAACTTACAATTATGGAAATTAAAATATTTAAAGTTAAAAACTGTCTATGTAGCAGAAAATAAAGAAGAGAGATTAGTTTATGCTCTCTTTTTAAGTTTGAAAACCCACATCAAAAAATGAAAGAAAATCTAATCACAGATGCCAGAGTTTGAAGACTATAAGAAAAGCCGCGTGGAGGAAGAAATATGGACATACTTTAAGCTCTTTTAAAAGATACAGAGATTAGCCAGGTGTGGTGATGAGTACCTGTAGTCCCAGCTACCCGGGAGGCTAAGGTGAGAGGATCACCTAAGCCTAGGAGGTCAAGACTGCAATGAGCTGAGGCTGCACCATTGCACTCCTCAAAGAAAAAAAAAGAAAGAAAGATAAAGATGTCATGAGATATAGATATTTCTACCACATTGGGAGAGCTAGTATATATGATTTTAATATGGTTGTTTTAAGAAAGTAGATCTTCAGTAGAAACCAATGTGCATGCTTGCTGCTTTCCCCTAAAAAACACATATTTCAATATTGATAAGAACATATATAGTTAAATAACATTAAGAGCAATCTTTAAAATGTCATTGTATTGCTATAGTTGCACCATATAAAGGAGATGTACATATGTATCACATTGGATGTGAACACCTCAACTGTGGTCACTTACTACACTGTCCAATAAAATGTATGTATGTATGTACATGGCTTGTATGGAGAACTGTTTAATAAATATGTTGATTACTTGATAGCATGTTTTACAATATTACTTTTCATAAAAATGAGAGACATGATATTTGCTGCTGTTAAACAGCATGTTCACAATATTTGCATTTACTGAGCAAGAGCTAATGGTAACAGAATTTCTGTGTTAACACAAATATCTGGGCAGCTTATTTCAAGCACAGTTTATAATTATACATTCTAAAGATAAACTGAAGACTCTGCAAAATGTCATGTCTGCTTTTGGATGGCCTTTCCTTAAACATTTTTGTTGGCACTACTATAAAGCGTTAAGACTCTGGAACTTGTACAATATAGGAAAAAAGAACGTTATATTAGGTATGGTTATAAAAGATGCTAATATTATCCAATATAGGGACTCAGCACATAGAGAATGCAAAGAAAACCTTAGCTCTGATTTCTCAAAAGGAATGCTATTGTAAGAGACGTTTCTCGTGTCACGAGAGAAATTCAGTACTTTCCTTCTTAACATTATTAGTCAAGGGGTGAAAGTAAAATCTTGAAAATTAAATGATCCATTGGATTATATTTTTAATGTGCATTGGAATTTTGTATTGTTCTAAGTGCTAAACAAGTGTACCATGTTTGCTTTTTAAGTTTACTACTTTTCCCTCTTTTAATTGTAACAAAGTTTTCAAAGACAAAAAATGAACAAAGACCAGCAGTCCCAATTGTGCTATGAAGCAAGGTAGGAAGCTTGGCTAGTTTCCACTACAGCATACTTTGTAAATGTGTTCCTTAAACCCTTAAGGTAAGACTTAAAAAAAATAAAAAAAGGACAGTTGTCAAGGATGGTTGATTTTTAAGGCTTAACTACCTGAGCAATGTTCATTTAAAATAACATATGAGTCTCAATCCAAATGATCTAAGCTGAGCAAACGGCCGCTTTGTCCTTCCCTTCCAAAGGAAGTTCTCAGGTGCTACGAAATCTATGAGAGCGAAATTTCTTTGGTTAGTGCTCTTTATTCCTTTGTGATAATTTTTTTTTTTCTGCATAGCTTTAAAAAATTGAAGCCTATTGGAAACCTTCTTATAAGAAACCTTCCTAGTCAGAGAGTTCAACTTTTTTCTTTTCTTCATTCATGAAAATGCAGATCCACTGAGAAAGGGAATAAAGTAAAAGTGTCATTTTCCCTTGGGAATCAGGTTTTTCTGTCAGAGGAATAAAGGCCTTTCTTTCCAGGTCAATTCCTGCTGTGCTGAAGGCTGGGAATCATTATGCCCTTTGGGTGTGGGCCCCAGCTATGGGCCTCTGTGATGGTGGTAGAATCTGGAAGTCAGAAGCCCACATCCTAGATCAGCTGCTTTGCTGGGCTGACTTTCCTCAGTGTGATCCTGCATCCCAAAGTCCTGACTTCCCCAGAGAACTCGGGGTGTTCTCCCAACGTGCTGGGCTTCTGGCAAGAATCTCCTTAGGTGGGCAGCCCCAGATGCCTCCTTCTTAAGTTGATCTAAGTGACTCCACCCTGACTATCAACCCCCAAGTGTGAAAGGTCACAGTTACTCCTGAGAGAAACACCGAGTTGTTCCTAACTCTGCTTTCTTAGAACACGTTTGCTTCTGGTTGAAATGAACATTTTCAGTAAAGTTTTTTTGTTTTTTTGTTTTTTTTTTTTCTGTATCGTTTTTGTTTTTATTTTCTTAAATCTCTGTTTTGGGTGAAGCATTACCACAGAAGTCTAGTGTCATTCAAAAGTACAATTGGAAGCTTTGAATGTAACCCTCATCCAATAGCAGGCATTTAAAAAATCACTCTCATAAATGTTTTAAATGTGTTCCAAACAGCACTGACCTCCTCAATAGATAATTTTGTTAAAGGACTGGGCTTTGGCTGTTTTTTTTTGTTTTGTTTTGTTTTGTTTTTTTCTGACTTGTTGATTTAGAGACCAGCTGCCTCATAGGAAATTGTGATCAAAAGCTATAAAAGCAGACCATAAATATGTCAAACGCATGAGTAGGAATTGGGAAACTTGATTTGTCCTGTGATTCAATCTGGGTTAAAGATTGGTGCCACTTGAAATTACTATCCTTAGGGAAGTCATTAACAACCCCCCAAATGTTTGTATGTGCCTGTATGCAAGTGTATGTTATATATTTACAATTTCATCCCATGTTCTGTCTCTCCAGTTTTATGATTCTAGATTTGGTGACCTCTGACTCCTCCTTCTCTATTCCTAACACTGTGTAACTCAGAGAGGATCAGGGAAGCTAGGATGTCCCAAATGCAATTTCATTACATTAAAGAGAATACATTATTTAAGAAGTAGAAAAAATGGGATGAGTGTGATAAAATGATTTAGTGCAGGATGGCGGATGCAGTAGAGACAAGGAGCACAGACGACGAGCTTCCTGTGCAGCAGGGTGAGCGTGAAGTGTGCCCAGGAAAGTTCTGCAAATAAGTACTGTCTAGCCCGGGCTTAAAAGGCAGATTAGAATTAGCCAGATGAAAGTGAGCAGGTAGGACAAAAAGTGTCGCAGAGGGAATAGCAAAGAACAAAGCCTATGACTCCCGAGAAAGAAAAACTACTTTTATTTATTTTAAACCTACAATAATAACTGTTTCTCAAAAGGGTATAGGAGACAAATAATTGAAATATGGCAGAAAGTGGGAATAAAAGGTTTGGCTAATTGGACTATACCCTCCCCCTCTTCTTAACTTATTCACTGGTCTGATATTTAATTGCTCTCTAAGAGGATATTGACTGACTCTAAATCAGTGAATTCTGCAACTAGGTAGTATGAGATCTACTTGAAAAATGTGGAATTTTCAGTAGGAACATAGTAAAATTTTGAAGGAAAGAAATTCTGAGAATAAAATAAGATTTTATTCACTTGAATTCTATTTCATGGTGAGCTTAAGGAAAAGAGAAAGCTTTTCAAAAAATGCTATAATTTCTCTCTTTTCTAAATTGGCCCTTTATTCTATATTGTCCTATTCTCATATATATCAATGATTCTAAAAGTGTGGTCCTGGGACCAGCACCATCACCTTTCACAGAGAGCCTGTTAGAAATGCAAATCCTTAAGCCCCATCCCAGGCCCACTGAATCAGAAACTCTGGGCATTGGGCGCACCAATCTATGTTTTTCCACTCCCTCCAGGTGATTCTCATGGGTATCAAAGTTTGAGAATCACTGATCTCTACTTTTCATGTATTTTGTACAAAACACTTTATATTATCTTCTTATTCATTACATTAATTTTGTAGGCATGTTTTCTCTCAATAATTAACTTTTAAATTCCTTATGGACAGTAATCCTATCTTTGTTTGTACCAGCTCTATGAGATATAACTGAAATACCATAATCTACATATTACAGTATACAGTTGGATCCATCTTGACATACATATACATCCATGAAACCCATACCTTAAATCAACATAATAAACAGGGATCTCATCCCAAAAGTTTTCTTTTATAATCCTTTTCTCTGACCCCTTTACTGACCTACTTCCCCCATCTCAAGGGTAATCACTTATCTGCTTTTTGCCTGTATGGATAAGTCTGCATTTTGTGGAGTTTCATGTAAGTGAAATCCTACCATATGTATTCTTTTTTATCTGGTTTATCTCAATCAGCATAATTATGTTAACATATATCTCTGTTGTTGAATCAATAGTTAGTTCCTTTTTATTACTGAAGTACCATCAAATTGTATAAGCTACAATGTATTTATTCAGTTACTGTCAGTGGATTTTTGTGTTATTTTAACCTGGTCTTTGGGGGAGATCACAAGGTCAGAAGTTTGAGACCTGGCCTGGCCAACATGGTGAAACCCCATCTCTACTAAAAATACAAAAATTAGCTGGGCGTAGTGGCGTGCACTTGTAATCCCAGCTACTCAGGAGGCTGAGGCAGGAGAATCACTTGAACCCAGGAGACGGAGGTCGCAGTGAGCCAAGATCACGCCACTGCACTCCAGCCGGGGCAACAGAGCAAGACTCCATCTAAAAAAAAAAAAAAAAATGAAGCTGTCACAAGTTTTGCATGGACATAGACTTTCATTGCTCTTTGGTAAAACCTGAGAGCAGATCATATATTAAGCGTATGTTTAACTTTTCAGAAAACTGTCAAGCTGTTTGTATTCCAAAGTAGGATCACTTTACACTCTCAGTAGCAGTGTATGAGAATTACACTTGCTCCAAATCCTTAGTTTGATCAGACTTTTCAACTTTATTCATTCTAATAGATATGTAGTAGTATGTTGTAGTTTTAATTTGCATTCCCCTAATGACTAATGATGTTGAGCATCTTTTCATGTGCTCATTTCTCATTCGTATATCTTCTTTGTTGAAGTTTCTGTTCTAATCTTCTGCGTACTTTTGTTTTAGGTTTTTTGTTTTCTTCTTATTGAGTTTTGATAATTCCTTCTATGTTCTAGATATAAACCCTTTATATGATTTTATGATTTGCAATATATTCTGCTAGTGTTGGCTTGTCTTTTCATTCTCACAACAGTGTCTTTTAAAGAGTATACATTTTTAATTTTTATGCAGTCTATTAATTTGATATTTTATGGGTTATGCTTTTCATATTGTACCTAAAAGAAAAAAATTTTGACTAACCCAGGTTACAAGGGTTTTTCTCATGTGTTTTTATTTTTGTGGGGAACATGTAGTTGAGTTTTGCTTTTTTGTCCAATCTAACAATCTCTACTTTTTAATTATTTTTTGCTTTTAGTACTTTTAATTGACATATAATAATTATACATATGAGATGCAGTGTGATATTTTGATACATATATACAATGTGTAATGATCAATGTAAGGATAATTAGCATATTCACCACTTCAAACATTTAGCATGTATTTGTATTGGAAACATTCAAAATTGTCTCTTTTAGCTATTTAAAAATATACAATAAATTATTGTGAATTATACCCTGTAATTCTATAGACTATTACTTTTTAATTAGAATATTTAGACCACTTATATTTAATGTGTTTATTGATATGGTTAGGTTTAAATCTAGCATTTTTCTATTTATTTTTTATTTATTTCATCTTTTTTGTTTTATTTCTCTTCATATTTTTACCTTCTTTTGGATTAATTGAATAAATTGTATGATTCCATTTTATGAATTCAGTTGGCTTATTAGCTATAACTCTTTGCTTTATTATTTTAGGATTTATAGTATACATGTTTTACTTATCACAGACAACATTCAACTCCACCTCTTCATTTATCATTTGAGATTTACAGTAATATATTTCCATGTTTCTTCCCTCGACCTCTGTGCTATTCTTTTCACGTTTTGCTCTTACATTTATTATAAACCCCACACTACATTGTTATTGTGATTTTTGTTTAAATAGTACATTGTTAAAGAGATATACTACTAATAATAACAAATAAATTAACCCACGTAGTTACCATTTCTGGTGTTCTTCATTCTTTTCTGTAACTTCATATATCCATCTGTTATCATTTTCTTTCTGTCACAAGGACTTCCTTGAACATTTTTGTAGTGCAGTTATGCTTGTGATGAATTATTTTCAGCCTTTGTATATATGTAAAAATATATTTTGTTGTTTTTGTTTTCAAAAACTATATTTCAAATTCTCAGTTGACAGTTTTTTCTTTCTTTGAGTATATTGTTCCAATATATTGTCTTCTTGCTTTCACTCTTTCCAATGAGAAGTATCTATTTTATTTACCTTCAGGTCTCCACATAGTGTCTTCTGTCTCTGGCTACTTTTGAGTTTTTATACTTTACCAGTGATTCTGAACAACTAGGTTATGATATGCCCTGGTGTCATTTTCTTTATGTTTCTTATTTGGGGATTTGCAGAGCTTCACTAATCTGTAGGCTTATAAATCTCCCTTGCCTCCAATTTGGGGACATATAAAATATAGTTATAATAATTGTTTTAATGTCTTTGTCTGCTATTTTTTTCTTTCCTTCCCTCCCTCCCTCCCTCCCTCCCCCTCTCTCTCTTTCTTTCTTTCTTTCTTTCTTTCTTTCTTTCTTTCTTTCTTTCTTTTGACAGAGTCTCGCTCTGTCACTCAGGCTGGAGTACAGTGGCGAGATCTTGCCTCACTGCAACTCTGCTTCCCAGATTTAAGCAATTCTTCTGTCTCAGCCTCATGAATAGCCGGGATTACAAGCATGTGCCACCATGCCCAGCTAAGTTTTTGTATTTTTAGTGGAGACGGGGTTTCACCCTGTTGACCAGGCTGGTCTCGAACTCCTGGCCTCAAGTGATCTGTCCACCTTGGCCTGCTAAAATGTTGGGATTACAGGCATGAGTCACTGCACCTGGCCTTTGTCTGCTATATCTAACATGTAGGTCGCTTTGGGGTCTGTTTCAATTGATTGGTTTTTTCCTTCTCACTTTTGGATTATATGTGCCTGCTTCTTTTGAGTGACAGGTAACTTTTGATCGGATGCCAGACGTTGAGAATTCTATCTTCTCATATGTTGGATATTTTGTATTTCTGTTAATATCCTTAGCTTTTTCTGGAATGCAGTTATTTGGAAGTAGTTTCATCCTTTAGATTCTTACTTTTAAGATTTGTTAGGTAGATGGGAACAGGGCTCAGTCTACAGCTAATTATTTACCATTTTTGAGTAAAGACCTGTCTGTGTACCCCACCTACTGTATCATGAATCATGAGGTTTCCCAATCTGGGTGATGAGAGCAAGCACTATTCCTAGTCTTATGTAAGCACTGTGCACTAGTACCTCTAAACTTTTTAATGATTCCTTTTCCAGACTTCAGTAGTTTCCTTGCATGCATGCGCTGTTTAATATTCAGTTGAACACTTGAAAAGGACTATCTGCAAATCTCCAGAGTTCTCTATCTTTGCAGCAACGTCTTCTCTACTACTCTATTCTACTCTTGCCTTGATTTTCTGAGCCTCTTAGATGTGTCTCCTGAATGGAAGGAGTCTGTTGGCCTCTGCCTAACTTCACCTTTTTGCATTTGGCCTGGAGCCTCTCTCAAGGGAGTGAGCTGAGATGATCATAAGTCTTACCTTATTTGTTTCTAATCTCTTAGAGATCACTATATCTCTTTACCTCATTCTAGGCTCTTACACATTGTTCTGGGTATTTTGTTTGTGTTTTTATTATTTTAAATGAGAGGGTTAGTCTGGTCTTTGTTGCTTTATCTTGGTTAAATGCGGAAGCTACTGATCCTATTTGATGCTTATTTTACATAGTAGAGTTTCTTACACAGCGCTGGAAGATAAAGTAATAATACACATTCACATTTATTGAGTATTTTTCTAAACATTATACATGGACTTACTTGATTGTCACAACAACGTCTGTATTTTACAGATGCAAAACTGAGGAATTAATGGCTGGTCCAAAGGTCCATGCCAACTAGGGTCAGAGCCATATATCAGTACAGGTTGCCTGAACTCATCTCTTAACCTTGCTTCACAGAACTGCTCTCTTTTACAAGATGCCACCATGGAAAGTCACCTTAAGAATGGGTCACAGCTGGGGACATTTATTGAGTGTCTTCTATGTGATCAGTACTGTGATTCAAATCTCAACTCTGCCACTTAGGCCAATCACCAAATCTTCCTGGGCCTCAGTTTACTCATTTGTAATCAGAGAATGATCATCCCTGCCAAGAGAGTTCTTGTGAGAATGCAATAAAAAGGCAAATGTGAAGAAGCTAGGATAGTGTCTGGCCCCTTTACCAAAAGCTTGCTGAGTAAATATGTTAGGTCTGGCCATGCCCAGCATTTGAGAGTCACTCACTACTAATCAGAAAATAAAGCTTTCAGTGCAACTCTAATGAGGTCACACAACAACTTTATTTAATTAATTATTTTATTTTATTTTTGAGATGGAGTTTCACTCTTGCTACCCAGGCTGGAGTGGAATGACGCGATCTCGGCTCACTGCAACCTCGGCTTCCTGGGTTCAAGTGATTCTTCTGCCTCAGCCTCCCAAGTAGCTGGGATTACCGGCACCTGTCACCACATATGGCTAATTTTTTGTATTCTTTTAGTAGAGATGCGGTTTCACCTTGTTGGCCAGGATAGTCTCGAACTCCTAACCTCAGGCAATTCACCTGCCTTGGCCTCCCAAAGTGCTGGGATTACAGGCGTGAGCCACCATGCCCAGCCTTAATTATTTATTTTAATTACAATGTATTATGATTTAATTTTCAGAGAGTTTTCATATCCATCTTCTCATTTCATCTTTACAATTGTACTTGAAAAAGGAGCTATTTTTCTCCTTATAAATGAAGAAACTGACACTCAGAGAGTTTACAAGATTTGGTTGAGACCCAAGATTCACAGGTTTCAGGGCCAAGGTTGCAACTCAGACTTTCTGACTTATTTTAGTTCTCCTTATACCATGGGGGAAACGTCAGTCAAAATTTGAAAATTTTTTTAAGAAAGTTAGTGAACTTTTATGTGGGTATATTTATATTCTGTATGTTATAATTAAAGCTCAAATAAAGGGTATTTTTCCAGTAAATGGGTATGTTGTATTTGGTGAATGAATCCTTATATTGCTAAGAATGAAGGGACTTTTTTTTTTTCTTACTCTGGATTTGTGGAAAATTAGCATCTGGACTACACTTAGTTTTCAAAATGCCCTGTGACTCTCTGGCATGGTCCCCAGAGAAGATGAGATACACAGAGTTGTAGAATTTGATTTTTCTTTCTCTTTCTAGACTTTTATATTGTGTGCATTTTTAAAGAATACTTTTAATGTCTATTTTTAAATATGATACTATGTGGATGATATTGGTACATTTCGTTTTATGTGTCCAGAATTTAAACCTGCAGGCAATAGGAGTGTTGAAGTGAAATTGGCCCTAGACAGTTAATAAATTCTAAGCAGAGATGCATAAATCAGCAAAGGGTATTTTTTAAAGTTTTTTTTTTCCCCCCAAAAGGTGGTTAAGGGAGAATAGGAAAGAAATGTCTTCAGAGAATTGTTTCCTATCAGTTCAGAAAATAGAGAAAAGCATTGAGCAATGCCCAGTGCTGGTTAGCAGATTGTCATTTTTAGGTTTGATGTTCCAGGGTTTAATTGTCTTTCATGTGAACAATAGCAGACACTCTCTGGTGTGCTATGCTAGCATGATAAAAGGGGGTCGTTCTTGCATAGCAATGCCTTTTTTTATTATTAGCGTAAAAAATTAGCAAGCTGGAAGTCGTTAGAAGGAGTTCCACTGGCATTAATTGTAATGCAGCCTGAATTTGTTTGCAGACCAGTGCAGCAAGACAATAGCAAGGAGAAAAAAAAGAGCAATATTAATAGCCTTCTACTTATTGTATCATTTTAGTGGGCCTTAATAAGGTGTCTGCTGTCAACTGGAATTTATTTTTTAAAAAAAGACATAGTAATTGATGTATTGCAGTAAGTATGGATGAGGGCTCAACTTGATTAATGTATGAGTTGGCTTTTTAAGGCATTTTAAAAAGGCTTCTTAACTGGGTCTTAAGAGACTGGCACAAGCCCACTGTAAACTACCTCTTTGCAGTTGGAAAATAGCCTGACAGCTGCTGATGTCTCTTGTGGGGTTTTCTCTTTTTTCCTCTTCCTGATCAGAGAAAACTGAAGTAATATACTCTTCGTCAATAATTGCAGTGCTTAAAAATCTTATAAAGGGATTTTGACTCTTCTCTCCAGAGATAACTTTCCAAAGGTTAAATTAGTTTTACTTGTGTGTGCTTCAAATATCACCACTTTCAATAAGGAGTGGATTTGGTTTTTAAATAAGCTGCTATTTTGTGGGTTGCTTGAACCCAGACACTTTGACAGAAATTGTTTTGATGTCAGAGATGGACTTGTTCCAAAAGCAATTTCAGGTCAAGATGAATTTCTTCACTCTCAAATCGCTTCTGTTCGTTCCAAGGGGAGTGTGTGTGTGTGTGTGTGTGTGTGTGTGTGTGTGTGTGTGATGAAGAGAGAAGCAGAGACAGACATATTGATTAAGCAACTGGTAATAACTATATGGAAATGTAAAGAGCATGCTTTCCAGGAAATTTTCCTTTACATCAGTTTGAGATCCATTCATCTGTTTTTCTTGATATTGAACACACTGTGTATCGACTCTATTCTATATTTTCTTTTCATAGAAAGTTTTTTTTTTTTTTTTTTTCCATAAGAAACAAAGCAAGTGAGTTACAATTCCAGGGAAGACCAGGGAAAAAAAGGAGAAAATCGAATCCTTTGCCTCTTTGGTATCCATAGGTGTCAACACAATGCCCCAGGTAGTAGGTCACCTCTTTTGATGATAACAAAAAGAAGACATTTGAAGAATTCCAAGCTGGCTGAAACTATCAGACTATCACTGTGCAGCACTGGAGGAAGCACCTCATCGTTATTCAGCACAACTGCCTTCACTCGAATTGAGATAAAGTCCATAAACATGAGAGAAAGAAATGAGAATGGAAAGAGTGGGAGGGAAAACACTCTGCATAGTCCTTTGCACAACTGCATTTTCAAGTGGGGAACTGTCACTAGGCGTGTTGTGCAGATGCAGCAGCTGCAGGATCTTTGCAGCTGCATTTATCTGGTTGGTTCACAGGTGTTTTGCCTTGCTGGGGAGCAGGGGAGGGGGCAGGCAGAGACACCTAATTGGGTGGATTAAGTGCAGATGTGTCCCAGAGAGGACTCTTCCTTCCACGTGCCACAGACTCAGACTTATTGGACCTTGGCAGACTCATTGCGGCCTTGGCAGTATCATCTTTACATTAAATTCAAAAAGCATTTTGTTTTGCATTTTAGCTGGCCTCAGGTTCTACCTTACCTTTTGAATTTGTACAGGTTTTTTAATCCGCCAGAGTTGGACTTTTATTATCTGTAAAATGGAGAAATAATATACCCACAGAGATTTTTTTTCTAACAATTAAATGAGATAATTCACAGAAAGCTCTTTTCCCAGTGATTGGCACCAAAGAAGCATTCAAGTCAGCTACAGTAACAGCAGCAACAACTTTGAAGAGAGAGCTACTGTTTATTGTTTCTTAGATGCAGTTGCCAGGAACATGGCTTTGTACCTAAGCCCTGTTATTGTTCAAGCCAGCTTTTACATGTTTTTGTTTCAGAGTATTGAATCCAAGTGTCATATCAGTGGCCCATAGGTCCTAAATAATTTTGAAAAAAAAAAAGCATTACCCTTTCCTCTTCAGGGTGAGAATATATATGGGACAAATTTTTCCAAAATGGAGCGTGACATTGACCCATAGAGCTTAAAGCCAAACCAGACAGACTCTCCAGCAAGGAGCTTTCTGTTGGTCCACGGGCATTTGCAGAGGACCCAGCACTTCTAGAGGATTGTTCAGTGAGACCAAAAGTTGAGCAGCCAAACATGAGCAAAAACTCTATGCTTTATGAGCATCTTATAAACCAATATTTTATTCAAAAGTCAGTGAAACTTAACATGTAAAGTGCTTGCTTACCTCAGCTCAATTTTGTCAAAAATTTTTTTTGCTTGCCTTCCAGGAGTTTATAATTTCACTGTAGAAATAAAACACACAAGATACATTAAATTGTCAAAATGTGTACTAAACAATGAAATGCGTAACAGAGAAAGTGAGTTACCTTTTGCAATTATATCAGAGCTCTGGTATCCATCAGCCAAGACTACTGTACAGCCGTAAGTAGTTACCTCAGGCTCCGTATAGATATGATCATTTCTCCTGCCCTGAGAAGTGAAAGTGGAAAGGGTGAGTGCTCTTAGTCTGGGCAGTTAATTAACTTGCATTTCCACAAAATTTATCAGTTCCTGTTGATCCTCAGGCTTGTGTACACATTTGTCTACCTACCTGGTATTTGTTGGATGCTTCAAGGCGTGTAAAAATGGATAAGACAACTCCCTGATCTTCAAGAGTATTACTGTCTAGTTAGAACTACATCTAGGCAGTTTTTTCCTTTTTTTTTTTTTTTTGATGGACTCTCATTCTGTCCCCAGGCTGGAGTGCAATGGTGCGATCTCGACTCACTGCAACTTCCGCCTCTGGGGTTCAAGGGATTCTCCTGCCTCAGCCTCCCGAGTAGCTGGGATTATAGGCACACGCCACCACACCCAGCTAATTTTTGTATTTTTAGTAGAGACAGGGTTTTATCATGTTGGCCAGGATGGTCTCCATCTCTTGACCTCATGATCCACCTGCCTCGGCCTCCCAAAGTGCTGGGATTACAGGCATGAGCCCCCGCCCCCGGCCACATCTAGGGAGCTTTTGTGGCAGCTGCAGAAGCAGCCAGCTGAGCCTAACTCCCAGCTGATTCACAAGGTAATTGATGGCATTGCGTCTGGGCTCATGCTCTATGTCAGGATTAGCACAGTGTTTCAGTTTCAAAGGAAGGCACACATTTTCTGAAAGGTATAAACAGACTTTTAAAAACCTATAAATGGTGAGAAGTGTATGTCCAATGAAAAGATAGAAAAGCAATTGAATCAGTTGAATCATTTCACCAAGAAATTATCATGAAGTGCTTGAAATGCAGGAAAGATGAAATAAAACAGATGAAAGCTAGAAACAGCACTCAAAGCAACTCGCTGTGGAAGTTTGCAGAAATGAATGCTTTATTGGTGCTTGGGGGATAAGGAATGGCATCTTGGAGGACCAGTGAGTTTACCCGGTCTTTGGAAGAGAGGTAACATGTGATGGGTGGGTACAGAGTGTGGGAGAAAGGGGTCTTAGTGAGTCTGTATGTTGCGGGAGCATTGAGGGTTCTCGGGCTGCATGCATAAAGACAAGGAAGCATGTGAAAGAACAGAAAAATGGAGGAGCTAGAGTGAAGGTGTGTGTAGAAACTGAGTGTAATTGCTAAATAGAACACTGAATTGAAGACAAAATAGGAAAGATCTCAAATGTTACATAAAGGAGTTTGGACTTTATGATTTCTCATGTTAGAATGTGTGCCATTGAACTTTTTTGAAAGTCGGACATGGCATGATCCACGCTGGATATTTCGGAGCGAACCGGCAGCATGTGAAAGGTAGGTTGATAAAGGCATAGGATCTACTCTGAAAGTGAAGCCTCAATCAGAAGGACTTGTCATTTTTCTTTGCTACCAGTCAGCCAGTTGGTCTATATACACTGCTCTACAGTATGTACAAAAGAGGTTTGGTTATTTCTACCATTAACTTGATTCAGTCCTTTAGCATAATGCATACCTGTCACAGTATAAACATTTTTGATGTGTGTTTATGTCCTTGACTAAGATGTACAGTACTACAAAGTTTGGGAACTCTTTGCAAAGGACAGGGGTTCTAATAGGCTGAGATGCAGGCTAGAAGCACTTTTATAAAATCTCCCAATAAGTAGGTAGTACCTGGTGCATATTAGGTTTCCTGGGACCTAGAAAAGTAAGTGAGGCCATGGTCAGAGTGACTCAAATGTGTTTCAAGAGAGTCAAACAATTAAATCTTAATGCAGAAAGAGCCCTGGTGGGAAGTAAGAAGATAAGGTAGGATGAGTCCTATCTCTAGAACTAAATGCCTGGACTTTGGATTAGATTCTCTGACATTTAGGACTTCAATACCTTAATCTGAAAAATCAGATTATTCAACTTTTTTTTTGCTCAGAACTTCTATGCTTTTTGAGCATCCTATAAATCGAATTTTATTCAAAATTCAGTGAAACTTAACATATAAGTGTTGCTTACCTCTGATCAATTTTGTCTTATATTAAACAAGACGGTATGAACAATTTTTTTTTCTTGCCTTTCAGGAGTTTACAATTTCATTGTAGAAATAAAACACAAGATATGCTAAATTGCTAAAATGTGTACTAAATAGTAAAATGCTTAACAGATAAGTGAGCTATTTTTTTTTTTTGCAATTATATCAGAACTCTTTGATCTTGTTTATGTCTTCAGTTGCTAATTTGTGTACCACGGTTTCTACTCCAAAGAATTTCTTATACAATGTCCTGCCTACCTTGGTTGTGTTCACCATCTTGATTAACTAATAGTGGTTTTTCACTAATATTATTGTAAGAAAGTGCCAGGAACCCAGAGTATATCAGTACTGCCTATGAAGAAGCCAGCCTTTACCACTAATCTCTTTAAAGGTGGTGACGATGAATTTCAGGAGTGAAGGACTTGGACAAAATAATACTTTTAAAGGGGTATTTCTTAAGTCTCAAATAAACGAAGCATAAACAACCCTTTTGGGAAACTCTTTTTTTCTTTGCTTTAAATTTTTATTCATCTATCCGACAAACTTCTCAACAACAATAGGTTGCATGTCATTCTTTCTCAGATTGCTTTTCTTTCTTACTGTCCCTTCTAAGGGCTCTCTGTCAAAGTTTTGAATTCTCTTCTTTGGACCAATCCATTGGTGATTTTTTTTTGTATTTTATTATTTTGTAAAGTTGATATCAGTGTGGCCCTACTTGAGTGACTTTTCTACTCTTCCTAAATACCAGTTTCCTAATATTTGTTTGATGGATCTTGTTTATTTGTATAATGTTCACGAAAATAAAAGGATCTTCAGCAAGGTCAATGAGAGATGTACATTTCTGCAAATTAGCAGCCAACAGCAGTGTCTTAGTTCAGCCTGCTGTAACGAAGCACCATAGACTGTGTGGCTTATAAACAACAGAAATTTAATTTCTCACAGTTCTGGGACTGAAAGTCTGAGATCAAGCTGTCAGCATGATCAGATTCTGGTAAGGGCCTTCATCCAATTTGTAGACTGTCAACTTCTCCCTGTATCCTCATACAATGGAAAGAGGGCAAGAGCGCTCTCTGGCCTCTTTATAAAGGCACTAATCTCATCCATGAGGGCTCCACTCTGATGACCTAATTACCACCCAAAGGCCTCACCTGCCAATACTATTACATGGTGAGAAGTGGAGAGGATTTCAACTCGTGAATTTTGGAGGAATGCACACATTTAGTCCGTAACAAGTAGTTCTCTCCTAAACTAGTGTTTTCAAAACTAACTTTGATGCCAAAACAAGAAAAGCAGCAAATGCATCTTGTTGGTTTCAGGTTGACTGACTCAAAGCACACAGCTTTTAGTAATGAGTGGGCACTCTGAGAAGTGTAGTTATTCTTTCTTTACAAAAAATTATCTTTCTAATTAGTCATAGATCTTTAACCTTTCTTCCAGTCCTGCCGGGATTCTAAGGGTTCAGAAAAACATACCTACATCATGATATCTGATAGATAGTATAGAATGTATTCAATAAAAACAAAATATCATGTTGGCGGAGTAAGTGTTATACATACTAGATAAGGAGACTACACATCTAAACACATGCATGTAAACCATACCTGTTTTAGTGCTTAGACACACATTTCTAGAGGGCCGTATCTTCCAGAAAGATAAAACATTTATCAGCACTTTACATGATAGCTTTGATAAAATATTGTGATATTATCTAAGCACATCTCTTTCTTAACTAAGCAATATTTCCATAGATCTTTTGTCTCATTCATTCTTGGTAAATGATTCATCAATAGATTCAATGAAAAATATGAAACTTATGATCAATATCATCAATCTTATTCCCATTTTGTAAAACAGCATGGTATTTATTACAGATCACAGGAAGAGTTTAATTCCTAGGGGAAATGATATATATCTTTTCATATTAAACTCTGCTACATATTAAACTCTACTACCTTTAATTTTGCATATATTGAAATGTCATCAAGAAATGCACCTTTGATTATTGGAATAAAGGAGATAGGAGTACAGTGTATTATGTAATTACTAGGCTAAGCATATACATTATATATTTCACTGTATCTTATTTTTAGCCTGTTTTCAGACATGGTGCAATTTCTACATAAGGTTTTGGTTTAAAACTACCTATGGAGAGTTGGGTAGTGACTACATCTTTTCAACAATGCAAGTGTTAATAAAGTTAATGCCACTCACACCAAAAATAATATGTTTGTACTAAGAGTTCTTAAACTAACTAATGGATTGATGTTTTCTTCTGGAGAAGAGAAAAGGTAATAGGTAGCATTTATTAGAAAGTATATTAATATTGACAACATTGGTAAAAAGCAAAAATTCAACTGTCATTTAACAAATACTTTCACCATTCACATCTTTTGAAGAAATAAAATTCAAAAGGAGTGATTTTAAAGAAAATATTTATTTGGATGATGCTGATGGTTTGGATATCTGCATTTTAAATTGTGTATATATTTCTATTTGAAGTCTCAGTAAAAATATTTAGCTAATTATAGACATAATAAATGTTCTATAAAACTGGTAAGAGAAATAAATCTTATCTTGCAGAAGGATATAAAGTGCATTACACCTTTCAGAGTCTCCATTTATTTAGAATGAAAATTTAAAGTACAATTAGAAATATTTATAATAAATCATTCACCAAAACAAGAGAGTTCATAAACTTCTTTCTGCTGCAGAAGATACCTTCCATGTGAATAGTTGAAAGAGTCATGTCCTGTTTTTAACCCAAGACATGGTCTGGGAAAAGTGTAATATAGATGGCTCAATATTACTGTTGTTTGTATAAGCTACTTCAAAGGAAGCTGGATTCAAAGGAATCCAGAAAAACCGCTATTGGGAAGATACTGAAATTTCTACTGAAGTAGTTGACATTTCTCAATATTTGAGGAGCATGGGCCTTTTTATTTTCTTATTAATCTGTTTCCTAAATAATCTGAATCAAAGAAAGTTTTTCAGCCTGATTGTTCCAAATAGCCAATGCTGAAATGAAGTAGAACAAATCCTTTTGATCTCTTGGTAGTAAACTCTTTGCAGATAATACCTAACAAGGGCATTTCTGTTCGTTTGCTATCAAATTTAATAGAAACAAGTGGAATTTGAGTTCAGCAAAAGATAAATAAATAAATAAAAGCCTTGCATAGCTTTTTGAATGCATACCTTTAAATGTCAAGAGATAATGACTTGTGTAGCATTGTTATATAATGTATTTCTTGTCTTCTGTTGGGTTCATGTGACGAATTCCAGTTGATAAGCCCCAGACTCTGGAGTCAGTTGTCTGGCTAGTTATTAAGATTAAGATAAGTACTAAGAACGAAAGATACAGTGCATTGTACTACCTTTATGGGTTTGGGCCACCTAGGATTCTGAGTGTAAACAATGAATTAGTTCACCCTGACTCCTTTTCAAACCTGAAGTGAACAGTGTAAATATTGGTAAAGAATGATTAGAGATTATTTTTTAATGGAAAATATATTTTAATTACCAAAAATTCTAAAATATGTAAAATTGTGTCAATAAGTTTATAGAAAAGAGATTTATTGTCTCATTTTTCTTTTTATATTGGTATTCAGAAATAAGAAGATAATTATTTAATGGGTCATAGGTAGTTCATATCAGAAAGGCATTTTGTCCTCATAAAATACGCCAGGAGGAAAAAATACAAGATATTTAAGTGCAGTTAAGGGACTTTCAGAGGAAGGACAATATTAGTAAAACATATATATCTAATGCATATTCAACACTAGTATTACCTATTAAATGTTTCTCAGTGATTCTTCAACGAGTGAAAAAAGTGCAGGTACTCTTCTTTAAAGCTGATAGAATGTTCCAGAGGCACACCAAATGGAGACAAATATTTTCTGAAGTGCAGTCAATTATTCACACTAAATATAGTAAATATGAGCTTTGCTGCAAATTGGTAGGCAACATTTCCAGCACAGCAAAGTTTAACTGTCTATGAGATCGCTGGAGGAGTGATAGAAAGGGGTAATTTAGCAAGCATACCATAGCAACATGCTGCGCAATGTAGAGCGCTGGGTAGCTATTAATTTTTGTTAATGAATTTAAAACTAGATGTATGGAAATGGCTATATGAAATGTATACACTGCTAAACAGTTAACTAGTCCTTAGGGCTTAAGTTTAATTATCTCTGTGTAAATCATTTTGAGCAGGGCAACCTAATGAGTCAAAAAAAAAAAAAGCCAAGAAATTCATATCTAGCTTTGTGATGATTGCTGAACACAACAAGTCAGACATTCTAAACTTCAGATAGAGAAAAATTTACGTGTCCATGTAGGGCTCAGTCTTTCTGGTGTCTCTTCTCGGGGCTGCGTTGCTTTCTTTATTCCAGAAGCACACTTGACAGAGGAGATGGCCAAGTGCAGTGTGTACTTTTACATGTCTTTCTGCCTTTGGGTTGCCATTCTAGGTCCTTCTCAACCAGGATGATTTCACCCCCCACCATTACCCCCGGGGACATTTGCCAATGTCTGGAGTCATTTTTGGTTGTCACTAAGTGGGTAGCAAAAACCATGGATGCTGCTATACATCCTACAATGCACAGGACAGCCTCCCACAACAAAGAATTATCTCCTTCTAAATGTTTATAATCCTGAGGTCAAGAAATGCTGTCCTATACCAACATCTTGGAACAGCATTTGTTTATGATTAAAAAACATTAGCCACAGGAGACAAGAATGGAGTGTCCCTCTTCTGCTCCCTGAACATATTATTGTGCATTACAGAATTAGAGGGCATGGCCACCACCACTGTGTTTCTTGCCACCCAGATGCCCGATGTCTGTATTTGGGCAAGGACCCCTCAGCTCAGCAGTCATGATGCTTTGATAATAGGCCGTGAATGAAGAGCAGGTTCACCCAGGGTTTAATATCCATTCATATCGTAGTAGAATCACAGACCTGGACACGCCCAGCTTAGAGAGAGATGAGATGATTAAGAATCATGAAAACTGCTCTGCCGACACAGGAGCCTGGACTAAAATGACTCATGGGATTCATCCCAGCTCCCATCATCTCTGGTTGGTTGCCGGGAAAGGATGTGTTTGTGTAGTTAAAAAGAAAACATGACAGAATACAAAAAAAAAAAAAAAAAAAAAAGTTCATACTCCCCTGAAGAAAATCATTTTGGGAATTAAAATTTATCCCCTTCTTTTCTACTCCAGTTAAATCATGGTACCTTTTGAACTCTCTTGAGAATGTATTTAAATTCTTTGTCTGTTGAGAATAAAGATAGCAGATAGGCTCTCTGCCCCATGCAGTTTATTAAGTAAAACTAAAATTGCAACATAATGCCATGTTAGAGCAGATTTATAATGTAAATACTAAACATTACTTGAAAATTTTAGCTAGGGGTCATTTATACCCTCACACATCTTCAAACTTTAATAATATAGAGCCCTAGTAGCAGAAATTGTGCATGGCAGACCTTGATGTACTGTAACTGGTACTGTCAACTCTCCTTTGTGGCCTAAGCAGTAATCATAATACATGATTAACAAGCCTCTTATCTTACTCATTTTAAACTAAAAGAGTAGTCGTCACCCTGCTGGTGACTGCCATTGAATTATTTACCTGAAGGAATGTTGAGTTATCAAAGCCCTGAGAATTCAAGAAATTGTCTTTTCTTAGTTTAGTGACTGCACTGTTGCAGTACTCCCAGATAGTTATACACATATAACTATCTTTAAGGAGAACTACATAAGGGGAGTGTCTAATAAAACAGAAGATCCAGGTTCAGCTTTATCTGGGCCTCAGTTGCCCTCTCTTTTGAGGAATGTTAATTGGGTCAGGATTCCTCTAAGTTAACTAAATTAGTGACTTTGTTATTGTGAAAACTCAAGCGTGCAACCATATTTAAGATGAATAATAGGTATTTCAATATCTGTTACAAATGTTCACCCCTTTGGCTCAGTGATTCCACTTTTATGCATTTTGAGAAAGCAGTCAGAGATCTAGACCAGGGGTTGGGTTGGCAAACTGTTGCCCTCAGGCCAAATTCTGTCCAGTGTCTGTTTTTGTGAATAAAATTTTATTGGAACATAGTCACAGCCATTTATCTACTCATTGTCTCTGGCTACAGCAGAAATGTGTAGTTGAAACAGAGACCATATGGCTCATAAAGCCTAAAATATTGACTATCTGGACCTCTACAGAAAAGTTTGCCAACTCCTCTAGACAAAGACATATGTTTATTGTTTCCTTGTTTATAAGTAAAAATTTTAAAATAACCTAGTAATTTCTTATAGGGCATTGTTAACTAAATGGCAATGAATCCCTAGAGTGAAATATGCTCACCTGTCTAAAATTGTGATCAAGAATACATAAAATCGTGGATATATTTTCACAATACATTAACTGGGGGAAAACTAAATATAGAGTACGATATTGACCATGTAAAGATGTCCAAAGAGAAGAGACCAAAAAGAAACAAACTACAAAGTTGTTATTTAGGGATTTTAGGATTATGGGTTCTTTAAATTTTGTTCTTTTTACGTGATCTAAATTTGCTACTGTGTTTTTGGAAAATTACTTTTACTATCAGGAATGAAAATGGTTAAGTGGTTATTGTGACAAAGGAAAGAAAGACAAGAGACACTGGGAACCTTCTGTAGATGGTTTCCTTCTTGGCACAATAGAAACACAGCTTTCTTTCCCTTCCTCTCAGAGAGGAGTGGAGTGGAGACATCCTGAGTGGAGGGTGTATCACTCTTCCAGGAAAGTGGGGTCCTGTTCATTATTAGTGCCAGCTGATGTTTTTTAAGTCCAGAGGTTTGCCAGGTTAGCTTAAGCCTAAGAGTGGTGACTTGGGAGAATATGATGCCTGAATCTGGATGTTCTGGAAGAAAGACAAGGATAGGATGAGTCAGAAAGTTCCAGAGTAGGAGTGTTTTCAGGGGAGGGGAAAACTGAGTCAGGTACTGTCATGAAGGCCACTGGATGCTTCAGAGTAGAGGGGATAAAACAGTATAGTTTACAAGCCAGGAAAGGGCACAGAACAGGAGAGATGGGGGCACAGCTTGACAGGCAACACCTATTTTCCAATTTTGTCCAGAGGCAGCTTTTCTCTAAGTCAGACTTTTCTTCACAGCTCTTCTGTGCCTCTTTACCAAAGCCAACGATAACTACTGTGACCAGCTTTGTTTTTCTATAGTAGGTGGAATAAATTGTACCCTATCAATGTTATCAGTATACCAGCTGAAGAAAATTTGTATCATCTACAACCCTACTTTGATAAAAGCTCTTGCACATTTGACTCCCTCTGGTTGAATTAATTGCATACACATTTGACAAATATTTATGGTACTCCTTCTACATGCCAAGTGCTGTTCTTAACACTAAAGACACCAAATTGAACAAGACAGAAAAACATTTTCCCACCCTCATGAACTTTAAGTAATAGGATAAAGAAATAGACATTAAACGTATGCAAACATACAAACATACGTACCTACATTGATACTTCAGATGTTGGCAAAAGACAGTAAGGCAATAAAACAAGGTAATAAGGGAGAGGATAGGGAAAGTGCTACTTTAGATAAGGGTCATCTGGGGTCCTTCGTGAGAAAATATTGGATCTGAGACCAGAATAATGAGGCAGAATTAGCCATGCAAAAACTCAGTTCAATCCAACTAAACAAATATTTGAATTGTGCCAGGTACTATTCTCGTTACCTGTGTTCTACTAGTGAATGAAACAAAGTTCCTACTTGTACAGTCATTGTTTCTGAGTGTGTGTGGTGCATATATTACTAATTTGCATGCATGTGCGCACACCACACACACACACATGCACAGATGCTATGAAGAAACATGAGGTAGGGGAAGAAAGAGTGTACGACTTAAGAACAATGGGGACACATCAGTATTATTTTATAGAGGAGTCAAGGAACTCTATAAATTCATATTTGAGTGGAAATCTGAAAGGAGTGAGGGTGAAGTCTCAGAGCAGAATGCCTAAGGCAGAGGGCCTTAATGACGGAGAAGCATGATGGACTTGGATGACAGGAGGAAGCTGCATGAGGACGAAGCCTGGTGCATAGGTTGGAGAGCAATCAAATATGACATCAGAGCTGAGCAGGAAGAGCACATAGGACCTTTTAGACTCAAGTGTGGAGTGTAGATTTCATTCAATTTACCATAGCAAGCTTTGGGGAAGTTTGACGCAGTGACACTATGTGATTTTCCCTTAGTTGAGGGACTTAATGGAGATTAAGGTGGGAAAGAAGGTAAAAATTCTTATTTTGAAGTTTAAAATATCCAGACAATACCCACCTATTTAGTTCTTCCTCAATCAGAACTTTTACTATAACTAACCTCAGAAAGAGTGAAAGATTTAGGGAGGCTTTGGATCTTAACTCTCCAGGCCTGTAATGAATTTCAAGTGCTATCCTCTGTGTTCATAACGAGGTTCATGTGGCTGGAAGGAAAGAGAAGCAGAGCCTTCTTCCTCTCCCTTCCCCCCCCCTTATTCCCTTAGTTTTTTAAAGAAAAGAATTGTATTTTCATTGTCTAAGTGCTGCATATTAAGATAACAAGCTCAAAGAAGAGTGCACCCAAACAGTGCATGAGGTAAAATGAGGACAATACTTGGATTCCTGAGGGCTGTAATTAAAGCTATCTGGATTAACAAAGAGTTATTTCAATTCAGATTTATGTTCCAAGGAAACCAAAAAAAAAAAAAAGGAAGAAAAAATGAGAAAGCGAAATACAGCAAAAAGAACTCTTAATTCCAATGTATTCAACTCACCCATCAGAAGAAATGGCATTAATTCAGGTACCCAATTACAGTAATGTGGTTCAGAGCACCTCAATAGGTGTTTCAATCTCAAGCCAGGACTAACATTTGTAATCCTTTAAATGCACTTAAGAAATTGATGTTACAGCCCCACAATCTGTTAGGGGCCTTGCTTGCCGGATGATTGCAAAGTATCCCACCATTAATTGGATCATCAGAATGTGATCCGCGTCTTGGTCCCTGGATTATGGAAGACTGACTCTGCTCTGACGTGTTGAACCAGAAGCTCTTTTTGTGAGAGATTTTGACCCTTAATGTAGATAAGTGGTATTTTTCATCAATCTTAGCTTGCATTAAAAAAGGGGAAATGTCAATTCAATGTGGGGCATTTAACGTAATTCAACATCTTTTAATTTAATACCTTGAAAAACTTAGTCTTTCCGACCTGCCTAACACTTCTGCTGATGGAATATTTTGTAGAGCCCTGTCGAAAAAAGGTTGTCTTCTATTCCTTAATAAAATCACAATCTTGAAACTCCCTGCTTGCCATGTTGTAGTGGCAAAAGTAGCCTCACAAATCTCATAAAAATATTTAAACAAAAACTCACAAAATTTGATTCTTATAAATGTTATAAAGATAAAAATTTAAGAAAAAAAAGAGTATCTCTCATTTATTTCCCATTCATGAGTGTTTGGGCTGTGGAGGAACTAGATTTTCTGTCCAATTCCCTGATCATCATGAATTTGGACAAGGTAGAAAGGTAGTTTTAGTCTCTTTAAGGCAAAAAGAAAGATTTAATCCAGACCAGCATTTATTCACATTCACTAACATTTGGATAGTATATATTTCATAGGTCTGAGTGTGGATTCCAGTTTACTGGTTTTTATGAAATTCTACCAGCTCAGAAAAGAATAATATTCCTACATTTGTGTATGTCAGATTACAGCTGGCACATGAGGCAATAAAGCAGTTTTCAACAATCTTTTACTTCTTCAAAGATTTGTGGTGTAAATGCACTATCTAAGTCATAGCACCTTTGCTTCTTGGATTAGTAGTATTGCTTTCCTGCCAATGGGTAGATAAAGATGCATGTCTTTACTCAGTAAAATGGGAAGGTTGATTTCTGGCTGTATTGCCTTAGAAGCATGACACATACCACTTAATTAGAGTCTTGGGTGACAGTCTGGTTGCTGCCACATCTCCAGGCAGAAAGCACATCTGCCTCTTGCATTAAGGACACTATGGGTTGGAGAGAGAAGTGGAGTTTGTGACAGAATATGTATGTTGTCTGCTGATGCTGTGAAGACAAATGGAATCTCAGCTATAGCTGCTGCAACCAGCATCCGGGTGTTCCCTTTCCGACAGCTTTCAGTTCAGACTTCAGAGTGCCCTTCTTTCCTAATGGGCTTCCTTGGTAGTGAGTGCCATGCAAGCACAGGATGGATGAGATGCCCTGAGGACCTGTGTTGGACCTCCCTAGAAAGCAATGTCTTTCTGAACTATGAACCAGGGTTCTCTTAAACCTCGGTGTGAGAATATAAATTCAACTCTGAGACAAAAAAGGAAAAGGAAGTTAAGAACCTCACTTAGAACTAGGCACAGTGAATGAGTTTAATAGCAAAGATTTCCTAAGAGTAAGATGGTCCTGCATCAAAAATGATCTTTGGTTGTTGGATGTTTTGTTTTGGTCTTTCTTGCTACTATGAATAATGGAGAGGCTTGTCTTCTGGCCTTACTTTTTCCAATCTGACAACAAGCTTCTAGATCAATTAATTTTATTCTATTCAATGGCCAACACTTATTTTACATTAGAGGGTTACTTAATTTAGCTTTGAAAAATGAAAACTAGGTATGAAAACTGGACCTGATTATGGAAAATAATGTCCCTCTTTTTTTTTTTTTTTTTGTAAATCATCTGTGCCATTCTAAACCCAGATATTTTCTTCTTGTTTTTTTCTTTCTTTTAATGTAAAAATTAATGAAGAAGTAAAGATTGCTCTATTTGCTGAACCCAGATGAACTAACATGTGCATTTCCCAAAGGTTTTATGTTAGAACCAGACACTTGCCTTTTTGTCTTTTATTCCAAACTACAAGCTACATCTGGCCCTGCAGGCTGAAGGGGAGGTTAAGAGGTGCTGGTGTGATAAAGTAAACCTGCCATAAGCTACCTGTCTTATTCTTTCAGGTTTTCACCTGGCCTGCCACTGTCCTGAGGAGGCATTTTTCTTAACTGCTCTCCAAAGTGGGCTGCAAAATGCTCCTAGACCTTGTTCCTTCATGTTAAAGTTCCATCCTAAATGAAGTTGGCAGCTGTTTTTGCCCAGTGTTCATGTACTTCCCCAGTTTCCTTCCTGATTGAATTCCTGTAAAATCCCTCAGGACAAGGATAGTGTACAAACTGATGCTGACCAGATTGCCAGCCCCCTGGTATTAAAAGTAAGATGTTTGCCCTGAGAATAGGTCTGCTTCTGTGCTCTAAGAGCTTCTCAAAAGGGAAAAGGGCTGCGGGGTGGAGAGGTCAGTGCTGGGAGTCTACCCTGAGTATACGTGTTTCTCTTCCTCTCCTCTGTGCTGCTGCATCTCTCTCACTCCCTCCCCAGAAATTAGAAAAACAAATTCTATTTTAATTTAAAGATCCACAATAACCTTTAACAAGGAGGCCACCAATTTGGGGTGAGTTGGTGATGACTACAGGTATACCTTGTTCATTGCATTCTGATTTACTGAGCTTCATAGATCTTGCATGTTTCTACAAATTGAAGGTTTGTGGCAGCCCCGTGTTCAGCAAACCTATTGCCATTTTTCCAAAAGCCTGTGTTCACTTCAGGTCTTTGTGTCACATTGTAGTTATTTTTGCAGTATTCCGCTGTATTTCAAACTTTCCCATTATTATTATATCTTGCATGGTGATCTATGATCAGTGATCTTTGATGTTATTATTGTGCTTGTTTTGGGGACCACAAACCATACCCGTATAAGACCAAGAACTTAATCAGGAAATGTTATATGTATTCTGATAGCTCCACCAACACACTGTTTCCACGTCTCTCTTCCTCTCCTTGGGCTTCTTTATTCCCTCAGACACAACCATATCAAAATCGGGCCAATTAGTAGCCTTACAATGACCTCTAAGTGTTCGAGTGAAGGAAAGAGTTACATACTTCTCACTTGAAATCAAAAGCTGGAAATGATTTAGCTTACCGAGGAATGCATGTCGAAAGTTCAGACAGGCCAAAAGCTAGGTCTCTTGCACCAGTTAGCCAAGTTGTGAATTTAAAGGAAAAGTTCTTGAAGAAAATTAAAAGTGCTACTCCAGTGAAGACACCAATTACAAGAAAATAAAACAGCCTCATTAGTGATATGGAGAAAGATTTAGTGGTAGAAGATCAAACCAGCCAAAGCATTCCCTGAAACCAAAGCCTAATCAAGAGGAAGGTCTTATCTCTCTTCAATTCTATGAAGGCTGAGAGAGGGAAGGAAGCTGCAGAAGAAAAGATGGAAGCTAGCACAGGTTGGTTCATGAGGTTTAAAGAAAGAAGCCATCACTGTGACATAAAAATGGAAGGTGAAGCAGCAGGTGCTCATTTCAAAGTTATTCAGAAGATCCAGCTAGGATTGTTGATGAAGGTGGCTACAGCAAACAAGAGCACTTCAGTGTAGATGAAAGAGCCTTCTATTGGAAGAAGATGCCATCTAGGATTTTCCTAGCTATTAATAGAAAGGAGAAATCAATGCCTGGCATCAAAGCTTCAAAGAACAAGCTGACTCTCTTGTTAAGAGTCTACTGCAGCTGTTGACTTTAAGTTGAAGTCATTGCTCATTTACCATTTTGAAAATCCTAGGGCTCCTAAGAATGATGCTAAATCCTCTCTGCCTGAGATTTATCAATGGAACAACAAAGCCTGGATGACTGTTTACAGAATGGTTTACTAAATATTTTAAGCCCACTGTTGAGACCTTCTGCTCAGAAATAAAGATTCCTTTTAAAATATTACTGCTTATTGACAATGCACCTGGTTACCCAGGAGCTCTGATAGAGAGATGGACAAGGAGATGAATGTTGGTTTAATTCATCTGTGCAATAGATGAATGAAAAATACATGAAGCTGTGGTTACCCGAGAGCTCTGATGGAGATGGACATGTAGATGAATGTTGGTTTGATTCATATACACAACATCCATTCTGCAACTTATAGATCAAGAAATAATTTTGACTTTCAAGTCTTTTTAAGAAATGCCTTTTATAATGCTATAGCTGTCATAGACAGTGATTCTTCTGAAGGTTCTGGGTAAAGTACATGGAAATCTTCTGGAAGGATTCACCATTCTAGATGCAATTAAGAACATTTGTGATTCATAAGAGGCAGTCAAAATATCCACATTAACAGGAGTCTGGAAGAACTTGATTCCAACCCTCATGGATGACTTTGAGGGTTTCAAGACTTCAGTAGAGAATGGAAGTGCAGATGTGGTGGAAATAGCAAGAGAACTAGAATTAGAAGTGGAGCCTGAAGATGCAACTGAATGGCTGAAATCTCATGATAAAATTTGAATGGAAGAGGAAATGCCTTTTCCATTCTACTCACTTTCCATTCTCACTACTTAAGAGGTGAGTAGTTTCTTAAGGTGTCATCTGCTCCTAGCGAAGGTGCTGTGAAGATTGTTGAAATGACAACAAAGGATTTACAATATTACATAAACTTAGTTGATAAAGTAGTGTCGGGATTTGAGAGGACTGACTACAATTTTGAAAGAAGTTTTATGGTGGGTAATACAACTTCTTTCAAAGTTTTACCCTGTGTGCAGGATAATCTTTTATGAAAGGAAGTCTCCATCAATGTGGTAAACTTCATTGTTGTCCTTTTTTGAAAAAACTGCTACAGCTACCCCAGCCTTCAGCAACCACCACTCTAATCAATCAGCAACCATCAACACTGAGGCAAGCGCCTCATCAACACTGAGGCAAGCACCTTCGCTTCGTAACCAGAAAAAGATTACGACTCACTGAAGGCTCAGATGACCATTAGCATTCCTTAGCAATAAAGTATATTAAAATTGTTTTTTAGACATAATGCTATTGCACACTATATTATGGTATAAATGTAACTTTTAAACGCACTGGAAAACTAAAAAATTCCTGTAACTCGTTTGACTGCGATATTCACTTTATTGCAGTGATCAGGAGGCAAACCCACATTTTCTCCGAGGTATGCCTGTAAAACTACTTGACAATTATTTTCACCTTAAACAATTGTTATTTAAGGTAAATTTACTTGGTTAGAACCTGGTAAGTTGAGGCTAAAGTCAGGAATTTGATCCCTGGCTAGGCCAGTTGTTTTTCCTTTTCAAAAAAAATCACTGTATTCCTCTAAAATTCATTGAGTGTCTTACCCATGTGTCCCCCTAGTCACTACAGTGTCAGAAAAGGGAGTGTTAGTGTTTCGAAGGCATTATCAAAAGTAGGGAAAAATGACAAAGTGTGTAAATGCCAATTGTCAGTGGTGTGATCTTCGTGTACTAAAGACAGCACTTTTATAGATTGAAAAACCAACTAAACCCAATTTATGTTGCCAAACTAGAGCTTGTTTCATCATTATCAACATGAGAACCAATTTTTACTTGATATTGAGAATGTGTGATAGGAGTAAACACATAATGATCTCACTCTTCCCTCACAATTCCTGGCTTCAGGTGCTTGGCTAGGAGGAGATCTAAGGCAAGAGAAAGGTGTTTCACCAGCTGAGTGCAGATAGAATACAAGAGTCAGCTGTCATGGTGGCTTTAGTCTCCATTTCATGCCTTCTCATGTGCAGTTATATAAAAGGCATAATTCTGGGGAACAGACTAAAGAAAAGCTCATCTCCCAAACCTAGGCTGTGGTAGAGAGACTTTCATTTATATCCATATTTTGGGCCTGTAGCTGCATGCCACCCTAAGTCTACTCTCTCTATTGGAACAACAACGGCAAAAACACCTCACAATGTAAAGCTTCTGAAAGCTGGCTGACCTCGTAACCTACTTTGTAATAAGTCTGCAGACATAACTATTAGACAAAATTCACTTCAGCCCTTTTAAATTGTTAATCTTACAAAAGACATCCCACAGGTCGTCTTTCCTCAGGCTGGAAGGCATGGCACTGTAAGCTGTGGTCAAGGTTCGTGACTTACGACCCCATCAACCTGCTTTTCAGCTCTCTGTTGCCTTTCATGAGGAATTCCTCACCTCCAGTCCACTCTCTCAGATTCTCTTGATGACCAGGGGATCTTTGGACTCTCGGCACCAACCCACTGGGCTATCTTTAAGCCAAAATTTGCCAGTCCTAAATCAGTGACTCCCGTCTTCCCCATAGTCATGGCTATTAGACATCAGCACATTTATTGAAATATGAAATGACAGTTTTAGTATTCTAAAAATTGGAGATTTCTATGGAAAAAGTTGTATTAAAAAATAAAATATATTTTTACTTGTGACTGGACAAATGCTTATATATGTAATTATATTTAGTATTTATTTTTATTATAAGCTGGTTGCATGTTTGATCTATCCAGTACTAAAGCCTGGAAGCAACTGTGTTTCTGCTCTGAATGTGTCTGTGTATGTCTTTTTGTTTGTACATATGTATGTATAGCAGCCTGTTTTACTTGGGATTATTCTCAGTTATTTCTCTTCTTTGCCCCTGTTTTGTCTCTGCCACTCAAAGCTATTTCAGCCATCTACCAACTCTCATTTGGGATAATAGCCTCTCTTTTTGCCATCGTCTTGTCATGTTTGATTCGGCTGCACAAGGATTTTAAATTAGCCAAAATGTTTGCATGCTGGGCTCACTCTGCTGCCACGACTCATTGTGGAGCCACTGCACCACTTGATGCTGATATTGATGATTGCTGAGAAAAAAATAAGCAATGGCCGGTGGCTGTTGTAAAACTCATTTATGCCAAGCTCCTTGTACACATAGGGAGGGAAGAAGAGAGAGATCACCTGTTTTCCTGGCGCCTCCCCAGTCATCCTATTGTGCTGTGCCTGGCTCCGGGAGATTACAGTGTTGCTAGGCCCATTATTGTAGAAAGAAAAATAGTAAAAAGTAAAATAAAATAACCAAAGATGTGCAGTTAAATTCAATGGCTTACTGCTGATGGGTTTTCACTCACTGGTGAGACAGTAACCTAATTTTCTTGTTTTCTCTAATTCTTCCTGTCCCGAAGTTTTCATTTTGGAGATGAACAGACTGATTCTTGAAACTTGTGGCTATAATAACAGAAAGGAAACTAGAGGACAAGGAAGTTTTTTTGTTTTGTTTCTAAAATTGTGCTGCGAATATGTCTGAATTGAGTCTTCACATTATCCAAAACCTACCTTAATTATTTTTGTTAGGTTTGAAAATTGATCTAATCATAAAAATATAGGTTTCTAATGTATCATTCTGGAGTTTGTTTTTGAAATCGCAGCATTGGCTGTGTCCCTCATCCTGCACAAGCAGAACCTATAGCTCCTAAAATATTTCACTTGATTGAGAGGTAAACACATAATTCAGCAGGTTCTTTTTCTTAAACTGTGCTTTTTGATACAATGGGACTCTATCGAACTAGGGCCACACGATTTCAGAACAATGGAATAAAAAGTAGAAGCTTCAATAAATCAAGCGGTTTTGTCTGCAAGACATTAAAAAATCGCTTTAGCTAAGTTCCCTCCTTACATGTTGTAATATAAATATTACGGCTGTGTATTTGTTGAGCCTTGTTTTGCTGTTTGACCTGACTTCCGTTCCTGGTAGCTTGTAATTCTTTTAAGAGACTGGAAGTCGTCACCCACTTTATTTGCAGTTCTTTTCCATTGTCAAGTTAAATGGAGGCTTAAGCATCTTCTCTCCTCGCTCACCTCCGGTGGAATGTACCTCCCTTCCAAAACTGATGCCAACCTTTCCGGTTGTTAAAGTGAACTAAATATGGCCTGAGAAGGACTCCGTACTTCCGTATTTGAGTCTTTGGGGACGAACTGCAACCTAACTTAATGGGTAGATGAGATTGAGAACCTACGTTGGGAGTGTGCGCCTGTGACAGTGGTTACATCCTGGACAAGCCGAGCAGCCGTGTCAACCACTCATACACTGTACAGTGTTCAAACTATGTTCAAATTAAAACAAATGCTGAGCGTAACCCATCCAGTTGTTTCTGTACCTCACTTCTGATTTCTGGACGTCACTCCCCTTTTTGTGTATATAATTGTCCTTCCACCAAGTGACTGCGCTGGAGTGTCTCTGAATCTGCTGTGATTCTGGGGGCTGCTCGATTTGTGAATCATTCATTGTTCAGTCAAACTCCTTTAAATTTAAGCAGCTGAAGTTGTTTTTTTTTTTTTTTTTTTTTTTTTTTTTTTTTAAACATGGTGTTACCGAAGATTCAACTCTATCAGTTTGTTCCTCCATTTACATGCCGAAGTTCTCGTATTCCAAAAACAAAGCAAACAACAACAAAAAACCCCACAGCTGCCTGCCTTGCTACTCTCATTCCTTCATTATCAATTTTGTCATGAAAATGTTTCATCTACCTGATCTCTCCCTGATTATCACAGAACATTTTTTAACCCCTTGTAATCTGGAGCCTGCCTCCCTTCTGTACTTCAGTTGCTGCCTCTAAGGCTCCAATGAACTTCCAATTACCAAAACCACTGACTGTCTGGGTGCTTTCTGCTGTATTTAATGGCCTTTTCCTTACTGACACTTTCTTCTTCTTTAGCTCTCACGAGCCTATCTATGCCTGACTTTCTCCCTGTTTCTTAGACAACATTTTGTTTTCTAATTGCTAGCATCTGTTGTTGTCATTCTTCCATGAGTAGGGCCTCAAAGCTCATATCAATGCGTGTAATACCCAATTGTACATTCCAGTCTTGACCTCTCCTCTAATTTTCAACAACACTTCAAGATGCTGGCCAAAGACAATCATTTTTCAAACATTTTTTTATCTTCTTTTCCAGGTTATCACCTCCTGAATATGATTTTGTTAATGACTCGCTCTTTTACTCCAGTATCCATCTCCACTGAAAAATACCTGTTATCTTTTTAAAAAAATAAAAAATAAATAAGTTTTATTTGTCCTTTACATTAAAGGTAGGGTTATACTGATTTTTTATTTTATTGTATTTATTTTATTTCATTAGAGACAGGGTCTCATTCTGCTGCCCAGGCTGGAGTGCAGTGATGCGATCACAGCTCACTGCAGCCTCAAACTCCTGGGCTCAAGGGATCTTCCCGCCTCAGCCTCCCGAGTAGCTGGGACTACAGGTGCAAGACACTATATTTGGCTAATGTTTTTATTTTTTTGTAAAGATAGAGTTTCACCATGTTCTCTAGGTTGGTCTCAAACTCCTACGCTCAAGGAATCCTCCTGCCTCAGCCTTCCAGAGTGCTGGGATTACAAGAGTGAACCACAGCACCCATCCCTAAGTCACCTTTGACTCTACCTCTTTCTCTTCCAACTTTATAGCTTGCAAAATGTGTGAATTGTACAATATTTTATTTCACCCTCACCACAGCGCTGTTATTTGGACCATGCTGTCCCCGTGATAATTGTACAGATGAAGAGCTAGAGACTCATGATCTCACCTCAGCTTTGATGGTCAATGCACTCTAAATGCCATTGCATAGGGAATAACTCCATTACATGACAGTTGGGGTGCTCCTCGAGCCAGCCTCAACATATGTGCTATCCCTATTATTTTACTGCCACTTGCTTGTTCTATAGAGCTATAATGGGTAGCACAATGCTGGCAGATTTTCCCCAGGAAAATCTCTGAAGAACACTTTCCAGATGAACAGTGATATACAGTAGCCTGAGGGCAACTATTCTGAGAGAAATTTGGTAATTGGATTAACCACCTTGATTTAGACAGATGATCTTTCTCTCCCCTAAATTTAGCCTTAAGCGGTATCTATTGCCTGCTCTTTTAAAAGAGGAGTAGGAAAAGAACAACAAATGGTGGTACTAATTGGCTAATTTTGTGTGTCAAATTTGTCACAGAAATGATGAGTCCAGATCTTGAAGAAGGACCAAACTACCTAGAAGCAGTAAAGTATCAACATACCATAAAGCCTACAAATCTGCAAGCAGATATCGTGTAATTATTAGAACAGATAGCCCAGGAAATTATAGCTAATGCTAGTAACAATACATACAACCTTGGAACTGGATATCAAATGCTATGGGTCTGATTGAATTCTTATGACTAAATTGATTTCCTCACTTTATATGTTATTTCTAAATTACACATTTTCAAACTACTATGTGGTTTAATAATTCTTTTATAACATTTGAAGTATAACATTGGGTGTTATACTTCACCCAATATGCAATTTTCATTGCAGAACGGTCAATCCACAGGTAATTTCTTGAGCCCTTCCAATGTGAAGGATCCTGACCCTCTGACCCTGCTGGAACTGCAAGTGTTAGTGCAGTCAATGCCTTGGAATTGTTCAGTGCTGTAATTCTCCTAGATCTTGGAGAATTTAGGGTGTCCTACAGGGAAAAAAATAAATAAAAGTAATTAATTTAAAAAGTATGATAGCAGTAGAAGAATTTCTTTTTTTTTTTTTTTTTTTTTTTTTTTGACTGAGTCTCAGTCTATCACCGAGGCTGGAGTGTGGTGGCACAATCTTGGCTCACTGCAACCTCTGCCTCCAGGATCCAGGGAGTCTCCTGCCTCAGCCTCCCGAGTAGCTGGGATTATAGGCACACATCACTACGTCTGGCTAATTTTTGTATTTATTTTTGTATTTTTAGTAGAGACGGGGTTTCATCATGTTGGCCAGGCTGGTCTCAAACTCTTGACCCTAGGTGATCCGCCTGCCTTGGACTCCCAAAGTGTTGGGATTACAGGCATGAGTCACCGCACCTGGCCAGTAGAGGAATTTTGGAAAGAGTATAGGGAAATCAAGTAAGCTTGTCTCCTCCCAGACTTTGGTGTGTTGCATGCACCACCAGATGGGCCAGTTTACTCTGTTAGCAAATGTGGCCATTTTGCTGAATGAGCTTGCAGGATTTCCTTCAGTGTTGTTGATTGTAAGATGCTCCTTAGGCAGTTGTTGTTTATGTAAAGGATTATACAACATGACCCTGAAGCAGGATGATATTTCAGCAGGTGACTTGTCTTTAGCTCTCCCGGATTAGAAGAATAATGCTAGTGTTCTCCACCTACTGGAGAAACCAGGCCAAGACTAACAGGCAAAAGGAACTTCCCATTCAGCTTAGCAGCGTCAGTCAATGTTGAGCAAGGAATTCCTGGAAATGTTTATTATAATTGTCCTTTTGTTCATCTAATGTTTTACTTTTTGCTAAAATACCTGCTGTTCCTGAGTAAAGATGATGGTAGCCTTAAAAATAAGGGGGCGCAGTGAGGGAAAAAATGAATCAAAATGATATTAAACGTCCAATGATTCATGTAAATGAGCTATTGTGTAGCTTGCTCATAGGAGCAAATGCACTGCCTTGTTTGGTGTTAGCATATTGCCAATTGTACAACATGAGAGCCCAAAGGGACCTGTGGGCACCCTGAAGTCTCTGTGTAGCAAAATAAAGCATGAAAAGTCATTTGCAGACAGGCAGCTCTTGGCTCTCTACCCAGGAGAAGGGTAGAAGCATCTTTGGGGAAAAAAGAACAATAAATAATAGTCTTCTATTTTTAAAAAATGTATAAATATTCACATGTAAGTGCCCAGTGACTTGCAAACATCTTTCTCCTCATTCTTGGGCTTTATTTTCACCCCATTTCAGACCAGGCCCTACATTTCAAAACCAAAGAAGGTCTTAGTAATAATGAATCCTGGTTTTTCTCACTTCCTTCCCTGGAAAATTTTTTTGTAGAGGATCAGGAATTGGCTATATCCAAATGCATATCATGTTGTACTTAGTAGGAATTATCTAAATTTGTTATCTAAAATTAATAGTTTACCTTAAGTAATGTCACATTATTCATGATTTCTATTAGTATTTAGTAATCTCTCTTTCTTCTTTCCTTCCTCCCTTCCTCTCCCTCTTTCTGTCCCTCTCCCCCTGCCTCTTTCTCTCTCTCTTTTTTTCTACTCCTCTTTCCTCCCGCTGTTAAATGAGAGGCTGAAAAACCTTTGTTTTCCCTTGTTTTCCTCAGAGCTCTGTCTCCTCAGGCTTCATTTGGTAAAAGCGAGTTTAGATGAGATAATTTTAGTTCTTTGTGTGAAGCTATTTTTAAATGTAATTTTTGCTAATAATGCAATTAGTTGTGGTTTTTGCATAATTTGCAATAAGGTGATGAAGTTTAAGAAGCTTCATTTTATTTTAATTAACAGTTGATCAGTACTAATAACCAAGCCTCTGCTAACACCACCAGCTTTAACTCTTAAAAAATATGCACCAGACACATAACTCCTCCTCCTCCTTCCCTTCCCCCCTTTGAAATATTTAATAAGAATGCCATGTATAAAATTACCCTGTTGGAGAGAACAGGAGCTGCATCCCAATATAGATCACAGTGGAAAATCACTCAAACATTGCATGATGCGTTTCCTCCCCCAACCTCCCCACCTTGCCCCTTTCCTTCCTCTCCTCCCCCCGCTCTTTTCCAATTGTCTGTCTCATAGTTCAGTTGTAGGAGGTGAGAGCATGCCCAGGGTTGGGGGTATTATGACATTTCAGTTTACCGTTCTTAACAATTCCTTTGCACATTCCATTAGCACATTATTTATAGCTTCATAAAAGCATCCCTTTTTTTTTCTTCTAACATTATCCCTGTATCTCCGATGATAATGCTATCTGAGGATTGAACTGTTATTTTTAAAAAATCTATTCCCTAAGTTGACTCCTCATTGGCTCCCGCTATCCAGCCTCCCCTCCTGTCACACTTAAAAGTCTGCCCACAAATCCTCTCGAGAGACGTGGCTCAAATCTAGCGGTTGAAAAAAGTCTGAGTGAGGCTTGGAGCCAAGATCCTGCATCTTACAACCTGCAGTTTCTGAGGCTGCTGAGAGCCCTGAACTCCAGATGCTTGTATAAACAAGACTTCCTAGAAGTCATTACCTCATAACTCCTCATAAGCTTACACCTGACAAGCCTCTCAAAGCGAGAGGGCTGTGTTTTCCCTAATAAATTCCTTTTTGAACCCACTTGTTAGTCAAGCGTTGTGCACACTAACTACAGAAAGGACCCTGTGCCTTGGGCATAAATTATTCTTCTGTGCCACTGTCTCCGAGCACCCCCCAGTTATGGATTACTTCGTTCTCGACTTGACAGGAACATAATTAGAACTGTTGATGAAATCTACCAAATTGTTCCTCCGTGGCCTCAGTGGTCAGGAAATTTGGCTGAGTCTTATTTGTCACCGATGTGGAGGCTCTAAACACTTCATATTAACTATGTTATTAATGTGCCCTCTAATCTGCCCATGAATTGGTAACACTTGAAGTGAGCCTGGCCCTAATGGCACCTTGCAATGAATACATTGTAGGGCTGCATTAAAAGTTTCAGCAGGGAGAGGATGTTAATAAAATTCCTGTGTGTGTGTGCATGTGTGTGTGTGTGCTGTCAACGCCTTGATGCTTCCATTTAGAAACATGACTTTGCTTAGGCCTTTGCTGATACCAAAGTTTGTGCATTATCAAGTTGGCTGCTATTTTAGCCACTGCTTTGTTCCATGAATCCCCCTCCTGAGGTGAGAAGGCAGTGAGTGGTTAAGAACATGGCATTTCAGGCCGGGTGTGGTGGCTCACGCCTGTAATCCCAGCACTTTGGGAGGCCGAGGAGAGTGGATCATTCGAGGTCAGGAGTTTGAGACCAGCCTGGTCAACATGGTGAAATGCCATCTCTACTAAAAATACAAAAATTAGCTGGACATGGTGGTGGGCACCGATAATCCCATCTACTTGGGAGACTGAGGCAGGAGAATCGCTTGAACCCGGGAGGCGGAGGTTGGAGTGAGCCGAGATGGTGCCATTGCACTCCAGCCTGGGCGACAGAGTGAGACTCCATCTCAAAAAAGAAAAAAGAAGAAGAAAAAAAAAAAAACCGTGGCATTTGGAGTGAGGCAGGTCTGGGTTGAAGTCCTAGCTTCTGCCCTTATTATTTCTTAAACATGCTAACTTTGTTATGCCTCGTTTTATCCATCAGTAACATGGGAGTAATAGTATCTATCTTATAGGGTAGTTGTAAGGAACTAAATGGTGACACATCCGAAAGAATCTTGCACAGTATCTGGTCAGTAACTAGAGAATGGCCCTGTCATGTTGATAGTGATGGTGATTAACAATTGCCTCACCCCTCTTGTCCTCAAAGATTTCTTGTTGTACATGTGTGTATGTTAACACACACACTCCAGGTATATCAGGAGCCCTGGTGCTCTTCAGGTGACAGTTATAGTACTGAAGAAAGAATAAACTTCACAGGTTAACGAAACAAAGGGGGTCTTGGTTGTAAATTGATTTTCAGTCATTCTATCAATATGATTCATATTTACTGAGATAGCTTAATCTTCTAAAATAAAAGAATAAAAGAAATGTCACTTAAAGACATACACATGTACTTATATCCTAGTGTTTTTCATATCTTTAATAAGGACTTGAGACCCTTCTCTGTGTAATGCTGCATATAGCAATACATCCCTAACCATGGGGCATTGAGACATGAGTGGGTTGACAAACGTTCACTGAAATGTGCACCATGATCAACTGTTATAAATACCATGCAGACTAGGATGATAAGTTAATAAGAGAACAGGTAAAAGATGAACCACTAGCAAGAGGACATCTTTCTTTACACATGGGTTCCAGCATCAATGAGAACACAGCAACAAAGTTATTGGTCACTGAAATATAGCCTTTGGTTTCATCTATTAACTAGGCATGAAAAATTAAAAACCTAACATTTTATGATAAGTTGTTCTCTGGGGGTTTATTCCCTGTGCCTGGGTTTTCTGCTTGTGGAAAATACAAATGCCGGTACTTGTAGAGACAAAAAATAATCTCTAAAATATTAAGGAAAACATCATGGCGACGTTGTGTGTATTCTGGTCACGTGATTTTGATCTTCCTTGTTTTAAATATTTATAAAACTCTTACTATTGTTATATGCTTTTAATAAGAGCCTTCTGATACAGGAGCTGTTAGCATCTCCACCAGGCAGATGTGGTAACATACGAAACCTGGTCTCCCTCCATCTCTGTGAAGGAATTGCTTTGCAAAAAACCCAACTAACCAACCAAACAAACAGGTAGATAAATCTATACATTAAGGTACTTTCGGGGTTTTAAACCCAAACCAACCAAACAAAACCACAGCTTGTTTTCAAGCCTTAAATTTGCAGAATGTATATACGAATTTGGCTCAATAGCAGGATTACTGTTAAGTGTCACAGGAATCCATTTCCATAATAGCTAGGAGGACTATGAAGATCCCAGGCTCTCCTCCTGCTGGGACATTGCTCCCAGGTGCAAGCAATAGTTCTTTTTTGAGCTTGAGAGAAATGTTCAATCCTTGATAGTTTCAACCAGGAAAGAGTTAGTTTTAAGCAGAGAATAATGAACAATGAAATGATAGGAAATGATTTGTGTAGGCACAATACTAAGAGGTAGAGATGAAAAGAAAATTCAAAAGTTCACAGTTTTTCTTGCATGTGGGTCTCGGTTTCCAGCCTATGAAATTCTGCTCCTCTTTCAAAACCCTAATTCAAATGCTACCTTATACATTAAGTCTTTCTGGATTCCGATTCTATTTGGAATTAGGCTTACTCTTCCCCAACTTCCCTTACCATTTAACTTCTATTGTGGTTATTTACATGGATCTATTAGGTCCTACTTCTTTGTGAGTGACTAGCTTTTATTTACCTTTCATTTTATCCATACATCCTACTTGATATTGTATGCACCCTTGCATACCCTTTCATTCGTTTATGCATTTGACCAATTCGTGAGATAGAATACATACAGAAACTGTCAATTTAAGGTGTCAAATGAATTACATGAAATAAATTCTATAAGTTCTGAAGAGGAAAACATTATGGATAACTAGAGAATTTTAAGGAACTTCGCCTGCATATGAAGATATAGGTCATAATTATTCCTGTTTTATAGATGATGAAATGGAGAGGCTGAATTACTCCAGGTCATGTAGTTAGTGCGGGATAGAGCTAGGATTTATTTCAGCATTCCCTGCAGTTATTGTCAGATGCTAGAAATCGGAAGACAAACCAGAGCAATGAATAAACACAGTGTAACTACGGATCACATTTGAATACGTTTCAAAAACCAGGACAAAATAAGGTGAGTGTCTTAGTACAATAAGGGAGAACAGTTTACAGAATTCTTTTTCACTAAAATCAGATCAGTATATCACTGTTATGTTTAAACTAATTCCTTTAGTAACAAAATAATGCATATCTATTGTAAAATATTTTAAGAATAAAGACAAACCTGAATAAGAAAATGAAAATCACTCATTATTCCATTACATGCAGAAAGCCATTGTTAACATTAAGTATGAATAATTTTTTCAAGCTTTTTCTATGATCATAATCTGTAGATCTGAACTGTATTTTTCTTTTGGTTTTGAAGCAATCAGTGCTTCTGTATCAATGTCTGTGATGGACAGCAGGGATTGATCACCCCCCTGCTCATATAGTTGGGAAAGAGAGATGAGCTTAAACGGCCCTCATGAAAATTGTAGATACTGAAGGTCACTCATGTGGTCAGCTGATTATTGCAGAGCTTACCAAGACGTTCTATAACCAAACTGTGTAAAAGTATGAAAGAGCAATTTTAGAATTCTTTCTGAACCAAAGACCAGAGCAATAATAATGTCATTCTAGCTAAAGACTCTGGGATCAAATCTGAAATTGGAATTTGTGTAGTATGGCCTAAAATTAAGAGAAGGACTTTTGGACTCAGAAAGATTCAATTCGTTACCCCTCAGTTTCCTTATCTGAAAAATAGAATCAATGATATTCACCTCCAAGGCTTATTAGTATAGGGATGAAATTAAACCAGGAAATGTTTTACAAATTGAGAAATATTTATAAGAGCAATTTCTCATGATATTCAATAATATTGTAATAACCTAATAATGGCATTCTAACAATAGCATTATTGTCACTAACCTCTGCTTATCACCTATCTTGACTTCTGAGTTGGGTTGTAAACTGTGCTGATATGGCTGGCAAGCCCAGATCACACAGCTAGTGCTCAAAGCTCAAGGTCAGTAGGTGTAACAGCTCTCATTATTCCACACTGTACATTTGATCCTGATACTACATTTCATCATACCATTTATTTACTGGTTCAGATAAATATATTGTATTAGATTGTACCTTTATCCAATGTACATTGACATACTGATTGCATGCCGTCTGTATGTCTCTATGGGGGTGTGTGTGTGTGTGTTTTCTTTAAACAATTTGCTTGGATGATAGCGACTTGAGCACTTTATTATTAGAACTTAGTTTAAATTCGAAGTGAGTCTACCTGCCTGTGCTTTACGTCTTGGAAGATGAGAATTTTAGATAAACTTTGCTACTCCTCTAGTTTTGTTAGCAAAGAAAATATAAGCAACTTGAGTGGGAGTTTGTACTCTTAACTTGATGCTACAAAGTCACCATTGATTGACCCGTCAAGTCAGACAGTAGGTGGACTTCACTGGTTGGGAGGTTTTTGCCACTGAAGAGCTAATAGATTTAGTTTAAATCTGGATAAATCGTGACGGGAAGCCCATCTGCCTGCAACTGTGTATCTTTCTGTGGTGCTAGGCTGAAGATTCCTTATCATTACATTTCCGGAAGGACCTTATTAGGATGGTGATGCTAAGGAATCATGTGACCTCTAGTTCTTCTCAGACTAAAATGCTTTGTAGAACGTAAGCAATCTCAACTGGTTCACAGCACAAGGCCGCCCAACTTACCACTACATAGGCTTCCAGCATCGATAAGAATCAAACTTATTTGTCTTGTGCATTTATTAACCTTTTTCTCTTTCCCATTCCATTTAAGTTATATTAATTTAAATATAACTTAGAACTCACTATCTCAGATTTTCTGCCTGTCCCTTCCTTCTCTCAGCCTCTGAATTGTAGCCAAAAAAAAAAAAAAAAAAATTAAAAGGGCTGATTTCTTTTATGATGATAGATTGTATTTGCAAACCTCCTTATCTTTGCCTACTTTATCCCAGTGGATGCTTACAACAACCCAATTTGCCTATTACTGTATCCACATTGTATTGTTTTCATTAGAACATCTAAGCAATATTCAGCTGTGTAATCAATGTGTGATGGAGCTCAGTTCCAACCACTGTTCTTCTGAGGCTTAGGCCAATGATTTATCTATTCAAACCTTTCCTTAAGGGGCAGGAAGGTTGTGGAAGAAGGACTTGTCTCTGGGCCCAGAAGCTTTCACAACTGACATGTAGAGGTAATGGAGGTAATGATGCCTGCATTTCCTGCATACTTTGACATGAAGTGGGGAAGAAGGCTCACCATTACTGAAATAATGTTTATGGTGTGGGACTGGAAACTGATGGCAAAGGGAAGTTCTGGTAAGAAGCAAACAGATGGATCAAGTCTTCAAGGACAGGCCTCTGTCACTGTGACACATTCTGTAGACTATAGACCTCCTGATGTAGTGCTTTCTCTGTTTCCAAGCAAGACCACATGCAGACAGATAGTGATTATATGTTTTTAAAACATTGTTCTTCACCTAGTAAGGCAAGGCAGGTAGAGAGCAAACTCAATATGGTTCATGGTTCGTTACTTCCCATCTTCATTTCTCAGATAAAAATCTGCAACAAATTTTCCATAAGAAGACACTAGTTTGGTAAATTGGCAAGTGCCTTCAGCATTTCTTGTGAGGAGCATATGCTAATGGATGCTTGTATTTGAAAGGATGACTCACAGTTAATCATTATAAGAAATAGGCTTACCACTTCATAAACTCTAGGAAAGACTGTTTTCTTTTCTAAACGTTTAAATTGCTCAGCCATTTTATGCATTAAAACCCAATTATAACTTAGTACGTCGGAGAATTTCAAAAGCTATTGCCTGCAGGATCTGTGCCTAAGACTACATTTTATCATTCCGTAGTTCATACTCTGTCTAATACAGGGAAAAAACCATAATAAAATAAAATAATTATTCATTATTATTATTATTATTATTATTGGAGAGGGAGTCTCACTCTGAAGCCCTGGCTGGAGTACAGTGGCATGATCTCCGCTCACTGCAACCTCCCCCTCCCCTGTTCAGGTAATTCTCCTGCCTTAGCCTTCTGAGTAACTGAGGTTACAGGCACCCACCACCATGCTTGGCTAAGTTTTGTATTTTAGTAGAGATGGAGTTTCACCATGTTAGTCAGGCTGGTCTCAAACTCCTGACCTCAAATGATCTGCCTGCCTCGGCCTCTCAAAGTGCTGGGATTACAGGTACGAGCCACCATGCCCAGCCTAACAAAATAACTTAAAACACAGCAGGCACTTAAAAAGATGTTGGGCATTGCTCCCTAATGCAGCCCTGGGGAATGTGAGGGAAAGAAAGTCATTCTACAGCTTTTCTGTACTTTGCTTCATCATTACTGGTGATTATATTGGGAAAAAAAGATAAATAAGAAGAATGCATTGCAGTTGCAACCTGCCCTCAAGTCCTGTAGAGCTCAGCCATGTCCATTTTGTAAAGGGTATATACAAAACAGACTTCTCTTTCATTGCAATGAAAGGCAATCAGCAGCTAAAGACGTGAATATGACTTTAATGTTTTCTGTGCTATAAGTTACAAAATCATAGGCCAGGAGACAGTAGAAGTTTTGGGATTTTCCTGAGAAACTATTTTAGTCTAATGCCTTGCATCTTGTAAAGAAAGCTTACATTCCTACCAGAAATGGGTGACTCTATTAAGTTTGATGTGAGAAGATAAACAGGTCTGTCGAATTAGAAAACCTAAAAGTTGAGACAAGCTAGTATTCAACTTATTTGTCAGCCTAGAAAGGAAAATGGAAATAAAGTTAAGTAATTTAAATTTTTTAAAAAGAATGAATTTTCTCGTGTGTTTTTCCTTTTAGTGCCAAAAGGAAAGCCATATCCAAGCAGTAACTAAAGTAAGATTATGAAATTCCCAAGGAAGAATGAAACCCAGCATCTCCACAAAATTGCAATACCAATCTCCAAAGAAACACAGATATTTTCTTACTAAACACAAAGAAAACAAAACAAAGAATCCATTTGTTTCACTTGAGAATATTTTATGTAACCTTACATACCACAGTACTGTGACATCTTTCTCTAGCTATTGGTATAAAACAATCAATTGATTTTGTCATTGTAAATACATTAAATAGTAAAATAATTATCTATTAGAGTTGAAAGAGGTCTTTGCATCCAGTCTATTCCCTTCTTTTACAGATTCAAGACTTTGGAGCTCAGGAAGGGTTTGTGACTCACACAAATTCTTTCAGTTAATGGGAATACTGAGATGAAATCCAGCACCAAGGTGTTAATCGAAGGTTCTCATCACAGGATAGCTTTCTGAAATGCCTTTCAGTTTGGGAGGAAATAGGAAAGCGGAAAACTGGAAAACTAAGCTACAAGTGAAACACATTCTTTCCCTTCTCTAATTTTCTCTAATTGGGTAAACTCCTCTTCAATCTCAACAATAAAAATTATAAAAGAAAACAAAGCAAAACTATTAAGTGGTAGCATTGTCTTTGGAACCTTGTCTAAAATTAGTACAGTGTCTTCTATGTGGAATCTAAATGAAGATAAGTATCTGGGTTGTATGGCTTCCTTATCAATCTATAAGATTATATTAAGGTTACAAATAATACTGAGATTTGCTAAGTAAAGTCCTACTTGTCAATAGCTTCTCTTGTTGGATATTTAAAGTTCAAGAGCTTTGTTTGCTTTAGTTAAGTGCTCTGAAGTGTTTCAACAGCCATTGGCCCATTTATATAAACAAATGAAGGAACACACTGATAATCCATGTTACCCGGAAGCTGCCTGAGACTCAGGAGTAGCAGAAATCCTTGATGACTTAAAGATAAGCCTTCCACACACCTGCCGTATTCACTTTGTTAAATAACAACAGGTATGTGCCAATGGATTTGCCTTGGAGAGGAGGACTGGGAAAAATATTTACCACTGTAAGCCATGGTTCCTTCTTTAAATTTATTGATTTGTGAGCATTTTTGTTAAGAAACACAATGATAACCTTGATACCATTATTTGTTTTCAAGAGATAAATTTTCTCTGGTTGTTGGTCATCTCTTTTACAATTGAGACAGTTATAAAGTTTTAGATGGATTTGGTAATTGATTTCCTCCAAGTGTTAGCTATTTTGTATAGATTATTATTATCTATTCAGACTTTAATTAGAGAGTATTGGTATTTATTTCTTAATGAAATCTCATTTTAGAACAGTGACTTTTTAAAGCTACTTGGGCAGAGTTGCATATTTACATGTAGACTGGGCACAGTACCTTTCTATGCAGAGGCTGAAATTCACCATCAAATGATTTCATTTCATATAACTCTAAAAAAAAAAAAACAAAAAAAAACCTCTATCTTTACAGAGAAACATAGAAGGTCCCAATCTGTGATACTGTGATTTATCATGTCAGAGTTACCAAATACTTAAAAGACAAATATGTTTGTGACAAAGATCTAACTCCCCTTCTGCTTGGCCAAGCAATGGAGAGTTACCCAAGGACATCAGAATATGGAGGTCAGCATCCCAAGCTATGAACCCACATAGACCCAGTTTTAAAGCCCAGTTTTTGTATATGAGTAGTTGTGTGACACCGTACTGTAATACTAACCACCAGAAAATAGCATTCTAAGACACAAGTGAGATAAGGCATTAGGTTGAATCATAAGGAAATTGCATTTAAAAAATTTTTTAAATGTTCTTACAGTTTTTTAAATTAAATTTATTTTATTTTTATTTTTATTTTTATTTTTTCCTGAGGCAGGTTCTTGTTCTGTCACCCAGGCTGGAGTGCAGTGCTGTTATCATGGCTCGTTCCAACCTCAAACTCCTGGGCACAAGCCCTCCTCTCACCTCAGCCTCCTGAGTAGCTGGGACTACAGGAATATGCCACTATACCCAGTTAATTTATAAATTTTTTTGTAGAGACAGGGTCTCACTATGTAGCCAAGGCTGCTCTCAAACTCCTGGGCTAAAGTGATCCTCCTGCCTTGGCCCCATAAAGACCTGGGATTACAGGCAGGAGGCACTGTGCTTAGCCTAGAAATTTTTAATATTTAACCATTAAGAGCCCGACAAAAAAAACAAAAAAACAAAAAAAACCACAACTTCAAATGTTTCAGTGGAGTGGGTAAAATATTTAGACTATTTCCCAGAGAATAGAAAATCTTACTAAATAGAAACTTCAAAACAGGGAACGTATGGTCTGGGAAGTGGGAAACTGCACATCCTAGTGAGGGTAAATGGACACATTTGTCCTGGAAGGAGGGAGCAAGTAAGGTAAGAGGGGTGACCGCCATAGTTACCAATGGCTTCTCTTTCCAACTGTTTATGTCACTTGGCCTAACCCTAGTGTATTCTTATTAGCTCAGATTTTTTTTTTTTTTTTTTTTTTTAATGAATTAACACACATGCAGCTGAATCTATAAAACCAAGTCAGGCTCTGGAAACTTTATAATGTAGTTTATTCCTGTTCTGGAAACATTTTCAAAGAGTCCGATAAAATATAATCAGTCCACAAAGGCAGGGAAAGCAAAGTTCAGGCAACCATAAAGAGGATAAGTAGACAAGAGAAGGAATGCTTTCATAGGAAAGGGAGGACAAACCTTCATGGAGTTGATGTTTGGTATAGAATTTAAAGCTTAGCAAACTTTTGCTACTTTCTCTGCCCCATCATATGTGACACCCTTGACCTGTTGTCAACAGTTATAAATAGCAGGTAATTTATTAACCCTAGCAGGAACGGGTGGCTGATTGCAAAGCAATGCATTGTTTGTTGGAGGCTTTAGCCAAAGGCTGGACATACTCAGCAAAGAATCTCAGAGCAGCTGAACCACCTGCTGTGGGTTGACACATCTTGGTTCACACAAGAACTTGAGAACACTCCTGAATTTTTGAATGAGTGCCTAGAGTCGAAAGGCTTACTGGCATGGGAATTTGAGCTGAAAAAAAAAGATGATATCATATCGTAGATAGGACCACTGTGTCATGATCAGAATTGAGGGCAGTTTGCTCTGACATAAGGCAGAGGGATTGTCAAAGACATTAGGTTTGCTTTTTCCTACAATTTACATCATCTTTTATGAGTTGTTTGTTTCTCTTTTCTTCTTGCCGTTCATCGCTCCATATTTTCAATATTTTTTTCTAAAGCTATTTAATGTCTTTAAAGGGAAATGAAAGAATAAACTTAAAACATTCAAGAAAGAATAGAAGGAAGAAAACTGAATTATCAGTTTATCTCAACTCTGAAGTGTGTTATGTATTGTTAGTGTTGGATGAAAATGGTGCACGTTACTGCTACACAAATGACAAAAGTCTGGAATACGAGAACTTCCTTAAATGTTTCCTTCTTATTTAAAATATTACCAGGCTGTGTTTTTATACTTATTAAATTTGGGTGTAGTGAGATCTCTCTCCATAAAGAAACCCTTCTTTTCTCCCCTAAATGGAATGATGAATGCTTCTTCTCTCCTCTGCCATATGCCCCTTTGAAGTGTTACATGTGTCTCTATTACTTGGCAATAATGGGAATTTTTATTTCTACAGTTGTATTGTTTTTGTCTGCGCCATACCCTGTAAACATTTCCATTGTTCTACAAAGTTGTGTACTCTCTTTTCTGTTAGGGTCAGTGTTTGAGGTGGGAAAACAGGTTGGTTGTCTCCACTTTATTTTCTAAAATGGTGTTATATCCCTCTGCTTAGGATTATTAATAGTAACAAACCATGTCCACAACTGCTAGAATTGTCTAATTTGAATAGTGAACTGAAAAACACTGAACGTACCCAAAATAAAACATTTAACTAGCTTCCATCAATTCAATGACAGTGACAAAAAAAAAAATTACTAAATACCCACAAGGTACAAAGAACTGTGATCAGTATTGCAAGAGAGAAAATAATGGAAAAAAAAAATACTCAGCCTTTGCCCTGAAGGGACTTAATCCCATAAAAGACATGTTTGTATGGCAAAGGACCATTCCACGTAGCGGAATGTGATTTGGGCCATAAGAAATTTGCTATTAACGTTAGCACAAAGTAGGGACCAATGCTTTTGGGTGAATGGAAAAGAAAGTCGCTTAAAAAAGGAAGAAGATATACAGAAAACTTTAAAGAATAGGAAAGATTTGAAGTAGTTTTTGTTTTGTTGATTTTCCTCCTTGTTGTGAGACAATAAAGGGTCATTAATGAAAGAAATAAGCATATGCAAACAAACCGAAAGAACAACAGATGCTGGCGAGGTTGTGGTTACCGAGAAAAAGAAACACTTTTACACTGTTGCTGGGAGTGTAAACCAGTTTAACCGTTGTGAAAGACAGTGTGACAATTCCTTAAAGATCTAGAGGTAGAAATACCATATGACCTAAAGGATTATGAATCATTCTATTATAAAGATACATGCACACATACGTCCACTACAGCACTATTCACAATAGCAAAGACATGGAATCAACCCGAATGCCTATCAATGATAAACTGGATAAAGAAAATGTGGTATATATACACCATGGAATACTATGCAGCCATAAAAAGGAATGGGATCATGTCCTTTGCAGGGACATGGGTAGAAATGGAAGCTGTTATCCTCAGGAAACTAACACAGGAACAGAAAACCATACACCACATGATATCACTTATAAGTGGGAGCCGAGTGATGAGAACACATGGGCACATCGGGGGAGCAACACACACTGGGGCCTGTGGTGGGTGGGAGGGAGGAAGCGAGAGCATCTGGAAGAATAGCTAATAGTTGCTGGGCCTAATACCTAGGTGATGGGGTGATCTGTGCAGCAAACCACCATGGCACATGTTTACCTATGTAACAAACCTGCATATCCTGCACATGTACCCTGGAACTTAACATAAAAGTTGAAGGGAAAAAAAACAAACACACAGCAGCCACTGGAAGATAGCTGCTAATTCTTGGCAGTGAGGACATGGGCTAAGATGAGGACCATGGCAGACACCTTGTTGAACAGGGCATCTGATGACCAGTGTGCCCTTTCTTTTTCCTAGAGTTTCAAGTGCTCTCCAGAAGTGCCCACGCCAAACCAGATGATGGTTCCTTATTCTTCTACAATTTTCTAGTCCTTGTTACAATATCGAATAACGCCTGACAGGCACTCTCATCTCCCTGAAAGGGAAGGTGAGTGAAGCAAAAATAAAATGCCAACCTTAGCTCTTCTCAGTATTCAAATGCAATATTATATTACAATATCAATCCATTAATTGGTAATTAAATGACAAAACATCACTTCATTTCCCCCCATGAATAATGACAACTTTTCTTTTTCCCAAAAAGCTGTTTCAGGAGGTTTTAGTGGGATGAATAAATGTATTTCTTTTTAACACTTTTGTTGTTTAAAAATGCTATTGTTTCATTTGAGGTGTGAGGAAATGTGCTAACCCTGTCATTGTTGGTGCAGCAGTGCAGAAATGATAACTGTATATACTTTTTTTTTTTTTTACAAAAATAGAGAGGAGCAAGAAGGAGACAACTTATTTAAATCCCGAATACAGTCAGACCTCATATGCATTGTTAAAAAAAAAAGCCCTAAAGAATTGCATATGGATTAGAGGGATGAATATTCTATTATTTCAGTCTGTTCTGCTGATCTTCTTATTGTGACTTTGTGCTTCAGAAATCTGCTAGGAATTTGGCTTTGCCGTAGTAGGCAGTAATTTTAAATGTGTATCAAGCACTTGATAGTGTATGATTTGCGTGCTGTTGCATTCCTATTCCCTAAATTTTCCACCAATTTATTACTTTTTTCATACTGTTTTAATATTTCAGGATGATGAATATATACAGCATCATTAAAGGTAAATAAAAAATGCATGAAATTAAAAAATGGAATATTAGATGTTTCTTTGCTGTAATCCCTCGGCCCAATAGGAATGAAATGTCTCTGTTCTGTCGAGTAATCCCTAAACATGATTAGGAACCTGGGAGTGTCCACACAGCCCACATAATATTTGTATCATCTAAGCCTATTTATGTAAGGTTTGAGTAAAAGTTGTTATTAGAAGACCTATAAACCCGTTTTACAATTCCGAAAGATATGCTTGCCTCTTAATCTTTTCTACTTTTATTATTTTTCCTGGAGTTGATGACAATGTGTTCCTAATTCATTTTTCAGAATGCTATTATGTTACATCTTTTTCATACTTAGATGATACATTGGCTATTCTATTGAAATACATTTTTAAGACCAAGGATTGAGTTCAGCAGTTCATTTGCATCTGGTAGCTGTTTTCTCAATATTTGTAGAAAGGGGAAGAGTTCATTTCCTAGGGTCTTTTCACAACTTCCAGACATTATTTGAATGTGTGTTTAGGGTAAGTTTTGCCAAAATATTTCCCCTTTTAAGAAAGTTTGCTCCATATTGACCCACAAAACCTGTGTTTTTTTTTTTTTATTGTTCTCTTTCTTTAATAACAACTGTTTGCACCCTTTGATGCTTTCCTACAAAATTGTTTAAATTTGGTTGTGATATTTGAAAGAAGGCAGTCCGTGTTTTCTAATGAGAATATCTGATTACTGAAAGTTTAAGGAATGTTTTCTCTAAACCTTGAGTAGCATACTGAAGCCCTGAAAGATGCCCACATTGTTTGAATCACTTATTTGGGAAGATATTTTTCTTTATTAGCAAATCTTCAGTGTTTGCCTTCTTTGAAAGCCTTCTTTTTAGGGGAACTTGTTTCAAAACATCTTAAAAGTCGTATGTATGATTTGTTTTTTTCTCTTCCCTTCAGTGAGATTTCAGTAGATACCAAGCAGCTCTTAACTCAGTTTAGATCTTTTAAAGGTGCAAATATTGATCTAGCAACTGCATGTCAAAACTGTTGAATTTCAGGAAACTTAGGCATGCACCATTTGCAACCTTATTCCAGATATGTTAAGGTACTCGGGTGTGTTTCTTAGAGTATGATTCTTTAACGTAGCTTAATGCTTATTTGCTTTTGGCCTAGCCACAAAAGGCATTGTGTTAGTATTCACTGTTTAACCAGCATCATGGAATGTGAAGATCAGTAGCTCTTTTTTTTTTTTTGAAATTGACAAATAAAAGTTTTATATATTTATTAGGCACAACATGTTTTGAAATATGTGTACATTGTAGGATGGTTAAATTGAGCTAATTAACATGTGCATTACCTCACATACTTATCATTTTTAATAGCTCCTATTAAGTCCACAATTATGTGATGTGTTATTATTAAATGACCACGGTTTCTAATGAACACCCATGAATGTGATATATTTTGAAACCATGTTCCATACAATACCCCAGGATGTGATGTGGTAAGACCTTTAAACCTTTGCTCCCATTTTGGCGAGTTAACTCTGATGATCCACAATGAATGCTGGTAGTGAAAGAGGCATTTCTTTAGCATCTGTGCAAGTCAAGTTCAAGTTGGCTTTTCCTGCAGACACCAGGTTTGAGCAGAGGAGCTGCAGCGTTGTTCCTTTACACTTTGCATGTGAGCCATTTGGTATCCAGGCTGCCAGCAATCATAAACATTTTCCTCTGGAAGCCAGTTTCTGTGTGTGTGTGTGTGTGTGTGTGTATGTGTGTGTGTGTGTGTGTGTTCCCCAATATGCAGGAAAAAAGTGACACCAAATAACATATGGCCAATAGACCCCTGGATGAACTTGACTCCTAGGCAGGCATTTAAGAGCTGGGGGCGGGGAATAGTTTTAAATAGTCTACACTCTTATGCTACAAAAATTAGCTGGGGAGCATGTGCTTTCGTAATGGTCCTGTGACAGGGCTGCTTCATTGTGTTCAGTGCGGCGGAAATCTGAGCCTCCCTCCACCAGCTGCGCTGAACCGAACACAAATGTCTCGGGTTCAGTTGGCAGATAAAACACTGCTGTGTCGCAACTGCAGTATGTGGGGGCTACCAGGTGCAGCCAAGCCACGGAGGCCTGAGCCTGGGTGGTCTTTTTCCCAGGGCAGGTGGCACAGAGCCCCAAAAGAAGAGGGAAAAATCTGGGCCACTATTCTGGAAATTTTCTGGATTAGGTGTGTAGCATATCCCACTCCTCAAAGCCCTTCCAGATAATGCTAAACCAACAATGTAGAGAGCAGTGTTGTCTGTGGGTTAGCGCTTAGCCTCCACAGTTGGCTCCCAGCTGTGTGGCCATTCACTTAACGTCTCTGTACCTCAGTTACCTTATTTGTAAACTTTGGATGATAATATTATCTACTAAGCAGTAGATAATAATATTGTACAAGGTAATCCTTTTAAAGCCCTGAGCATGGTGCCGGGCACATAGTCAGCACTGAACAATGTCAGCACAGTGAAGCTCTCATTTTCAGTGTGTGCAATGCTTTTGGTTTTATATATGGAGAAACTGAGGCTGTAAATAATGTGCTCACCTAAGATCACTTGGCCCAGAATAGATTTCACGTTTCCTGGCTTTCACGCTATTATGCTAACCACTAATCTATGCTTCTTCCCTGCATCAAGCCCTTAACATTCCTATTCTTGATTAAAGCGAGGGGAGGATTTAAGAAAATAATGGTAAGAAATAACCTTATAGAGATTAACTTAATCTGCTGCATCTCATCTTTGGTGCTGAACATCTTTGAAATAAATAACAATCTGCTTTCAGTTAGTTTCTCCTCATAGCTAAAATTATCAAATTTTAAAAATACAAGTTTTACGTTCTTGGGGAAATTGGCAAGTTTTGACAATAATTATTTTTGGTGACTGTGGAGTCTTGTATGTTTCTGCAACTATCCACTGACATTTAAACGGGCTCTGAGCCTTGGACAGAAAAAGGCAGAGAAATGTTTACAGTTTATAGTTGTGAAGGTATGCTGGAGTATTTTGCCTTAAGCAATACAGAAACTCCTGGGATGAGCAAAAAGCACATTTCAAAGTGAAAGATTGAGGAAGGTGGTAGAAATATTACATGGTTAGGTTAAAAACCATTTATAAGGCTGGATTTAAAAGCATAGAAAATGAGAAATCTTTATGCTGCTTCTGTTAATAATGAGTTGTGTCTATATTCGCAAATTAGTTTGCAGGTTAATATTTGGATTTGGCTAAACAACTGCTTATTAATTTTTTGAGATGAAAAAGTTGAGTTCACTAGTTATTTGAGTGATTTTGACCAGCAATTCCCCAAACAAGCAAACAAAACAGTTTGTGTGTATAACCGTCATATAATTCAACTCCCTCTAGGTTGTGAATTTCATTCTACAGATGGAATTCTCTTCTACCCCCAAAATAAATACTAAATAAGCACAGGTCTGCTGCTCATGTCCACAGCGCAGTCAGGCTGCTAATTTGGTTTGATTACTAGATATGGCCCAGTGGTCCAGGGGTGTTTCTTCTCAGCAAATGACAATAGCATTGTGGTGGGGAGAGAAACAGCGCTTTTTTTTTTTTTTTTTTTTTCTTTTCTTTTCATGACCAAGGACTAAAGCCTTTTGGGCACATTAGCACTACTTTCAGCAGTAATGCAAAATGGGAAATAATTGGGTTGAGGAGCTCCTGGGATATTAGTGGTGCTGCAGGCAGGAAAGCAGGCATTGGAAAATAAATGACAAATTAGTATGCTTAATCTCTTTATTGTGAATCAGATGCCACAGCAGAGGTTCATAATACATTAATAAACACCAGTTAATGCAACTGAGATACTATTCCTCAAATTCACAAGAGTGGTAAGAATTCTTTCCTAGGGGAATGATTGTGTTTTCTGAATGATTTCCCCCCGACATAAGCAGGGCTTTGTAGTACAAATCTAGGGAAAGAAGGATAACAATTATGCATGTATAGTATGTAAACACTTATGATCACTTTCATGCATATCCACCTGCCTGAGCTTCACTATGACATCCCAGAAAAAGGCAGGTTTTACTATTTCACCATTTTACAGACAAGTCACCAATGGACTTAAATGACTTACCAAACATTGCTCACCATTGGTCAAGCAAAGATTTGAACCTTAATATTCTGGCTTCAAAAAAATGTATGTTCTTGCCACCCTATCATCCAACCTATGTAGAATTGAAATAGATACTAGTTATAGCTCTGTATTATACAGATTCTGATATCCTCTGAGTTGGGACATACTCCATGACCCATTATAACTAAGTTCCATAATATTACAAGTATAACGGGATTCCAGAATATTATTAAGTAACTGATACCACAAAGTCTTCCTTAACATGTCCTTTATAACTCAAAAGAGTCCCATGACATTTCCCGTACGGAAACTCTGAGACACACAGAGGGTCACAGCTGAGCCACTTAGTGTCCAGAATTATCACTAACCAGGCTTGGCAAGGTTACTACTTGAGGTGCTCTGGCTTGTAGCTGATCATATCACGTGTTTAACAGACAAAAGTATCTGAGTCGTGGGTTTTCTACTCTAGCATTTCCAGAACATGAATCAGCCATCACAGCTCACGAGATCTGTTAGTGACTGGGCATCTGTGTAACAACCCCATCCAGCTTAACTCTAGTTATTCCTCTAGCTTGTACTTCACAGCATTCAGCTGTTCAGCTGTGCAACATTCTTTTGTCTCAGTTAACATCATGTTTTGCAATTATTCCAATACTTGTTATGGAGGCTGATATTTTTGTATGTGGTACCCCTTCTGTCCTCATTTATATCAGCCCTGTCCTCACTGCTATATGGCATAGAAAATAGACCCTAAATTCATGTTTGTTGGTCAATTGACCTGAGGGACTTTGGTCAACAATGAATTCTTCTTAGATGTTTATGCAAGAGCATGTACTATACCATCAGTAAGGATATGATCACAGTAGTAATAGGAAAGAGAAGTGAGTATCTGGCCAAGGTCATGGAGAAAAGAGGGTGGATTGAAAAGACATACAAGAGCAGGAAATCATAGAAATTGAATTTATAGTTGAGCCAGAGTTACCAAATTTATATCTAAGAAAGAAAGACTGATTGCTAAAGAGAGGAAGACAAAACCCAGTACATAGTGAAGAATGCCAAAAACAAACCTATGTTCTTATAGCATCTATGAATGCTATGTCTGTGTGGTCAAAAATAGTTGCTCTTTTTTTTTTTTTTTGCTTTGCTCATTATGCAATCTACTATATGAACACACAGCTCTGCAGAAATTGGAGACCAAGAGACTCCCCAAAATAAGTAAATAGAAAAATTACCCATTGAATGGTTGTGTAGATGTAATCTTATTTTTAAATTTGGTTTTTGCAAAGCAGTTCAATGTATATCTACTTATGGTTGTTCAATAAAAGCAAACATTTCCCTATTCTTTCAAATTGAATTTTAAAGAAATATGTTAAAAACAGACAAGGTTAAAAAAATCAAGAATTTAGTTATTTTATATAGTAACTCTTTCAGCATACGTTTGACTCTTTAACGTAATTGTTTCTTTTGGTATCTTCTCTGGAGAGTGGGACTTGGAGATTTCCAGGGTAATTATGCCTCCTACCTTTCTAAGGACAGTCTGTTACTGTTTTCCCTAAATAACCTGTGATCATGTAATGGATAAACAGTATTACCTCTGTTTTAATGACCCCCCTGATTTGACAGTGGCCGGCAGTGTGCCAGAGTCAGCTCCTTGGACACTGTTTTTGTTCTACATTCCTCAGTACTATGACAAAAACTATTTACGTTTTGCCTGAATAGCTTAAACACCATTTTAGAAGACTTTAGATTGCTTTTGAACATATTTGAATGCATCTTTAGCCATCACTAGGCTTAAAATGGAAACCCTTTTTTCAGCTTATCTGTATTAAACACCTGTAAAAATCAATGGTACTGTATTTTTTTTCTTATAATGCTCTGTTCCTTTAACTAATGCCAGAAATAATGCACGATTTATTCTAGCGTGTTCTTTTCCCTTTGCCTGATGTTCTCCGGTAGTAAGTGGCATAGTGTATAAGAACTCACTTCTGCTGACTTAATAGTAAAATTGCCAGGTTGATGTTGAAATTCAACCAATTGGAGCCTAATCCTCAAGAAGAAATTTGCTGTCTCTCCTACTGATTGTCATCTGTCTTCTTCATAATGAATATGCAGAAAGTTTATTTTATTTTTTGCAAGTGCACATACTTACATAAATGACCAATAGGAGAGGTTAGAGTTAACTCGTGATTTTTTTTTTTGAGCATTGTTATGTTTCCCTAAAATCAGAAGTCATTACATTTATATTGAAAATATTGAGTGGTTTGTATGAGCTTTATGCCAAACTAAGATTCGTGTGCTGTAGCCCATTACAAATGTGGAAGATTGACCATTTTGTATGAGTTAGAATAAAAAATATGATAATAATGTCTTCTCATCATCATAAAGAGATGATAACGACTAAATGAAATATTTATATTATCTCATCTTATTTGATAGGTCCCATCTTCTCCCATACCAAATATTTCCTCAAGAGCAACCATCATCTCATATTTAAAAAATAATCTTTGTCGAATTCACGTTCTTCATATTTGTGCTAAATCCAGTAATCCAGTATTTTACTCATTGTTATTCTCTTTAGTTTCTGAAATTTATTTTTGCCTCTCAAAACAGGGCCCAATGATGTGGTATGATCAGGGCTGTGCATAAAGCCAGGTTACATTTTAGTTTCTCTATGCCTCTTCTATTGGTCTGTTCCTAAATATATTGCTTTTTGGAAAGTGAGGCTACTTAAAAATGGATATGTATATATATATATCATAACGTTATGTATATGTATATATACACACACATACATATCACAGAGTTACATATGTGTATATATATCATAGTTATATATAAGTTATATATACATGTATATATATCATAGTTATATATATCATAGAGTTATATTATATATGTATATATCATATACACACACACACATATCCATTTTTGTTTAAGAATTAGCTCTACTTTCCAAAAAGCAATACTTGGAAGGCAGATTTTATATATAAACTATATACCATATAGTATATCATGGATACATATATATGTATATATACATATATATGTATTCATATATGTATAAGCTCAGGGAATGAATGTGTATATGTATCCATGATATATTTTATATATTTATATATATATATTCTGCCCTCTATTGCTGACCACCACATTCTGCATACCACTGTCTTTTTATCAAATATATTTTGAGGCTTTCCAACTGTTCTCTAACATTGTGTCTCCTCCCCTTGTGTGCTGTCTTGCCATCTTCCCAGCTGGATACTTTCTGAACTTTTACATTTTCTTTGAGACTTAACATACAGAAACACTGACATATATGCCACTGTGAAATCATGTAAGGATTAATTTATAATGCTGCATGCTCCGAACATAGATAAGCAGGTTGTAAGCAAGAGCAAAAGGAATAGATAGCATAGAAAAAAGGGCCAAGTGTTCCTGCCATTTGCACAAAGGCATAGAGGCATGTCTTGAAGTGTCTGTTGCAGGTATGGGGAAGGAACTTGAGTCCTGGTGATCTGAGTGCAGGAAAGTGGTGACTTGGCCCTGCTGCTTCTCTGTTTTCACCACCACCACCACTCATAAAGGATTCTAAGAGCTCCCAGGAACAATTTGCAGGTGTGTAGCTGTGTCATAGTGCTTTCATGTGAAGTGAACTGTCCTTCTCTCTTCCTCCCGCTTTCTGTCTCTCTCTTCCTCATTCATTCCCTGAGCTTATACACTCATCTCATTGAAGTCAGAGAAAAGAAGAAAGATTTGAGGCTTGCCCAATTTGTTCTGACATAAAGAGATGTTTGGCTCTGTGCAAGGTGCTGGAGGCAAGCCAAGTGCCTGACTGCCATTTCAAGAATGTGTCTGTGAGGACAGCTCATTTCATGCCCCTTTGCTGTGCCACACCCTGGTCCTTCCAGAGAGCCCTCCTCTACCCTTACCTCTGTGGTTAGAGCAACAGTCCTGTTGGCTTGAGGGCCCACCTGTTAGATGGGCTGGTGAAGACATTGCTTTCCATTGAGTACTTGTTTTCTGCACGTGTTCAAGGTTTGCTTAAAACTGAAGAAAACATTTCTGAGGAATTTTAGGGTTTAAGGAGAACAACATACCAAAATACCTTGTTTATTAAACACACTGATTTGTCTTAAAATGTTCTTCAATTTCAGGAAAACATTTGGAATTCAGAATAAAAATGTTGCTATCACTCAGCATTCCTTAAATCCCTCATCCTCAGGACCTCAAATGATGGAAATGTAACTCATCATACTGCTTGATAGGATGGAGCTAGTTACTGTCCCCAATTCATTTTGTTCCATTTTTAATGATGACAATTGGAGGTGTTCTCATGTTCTTTTTTAATTTTTTTACTGTAAAAAACAGTCAGACCCTTGTTCAGTTCAGCTTTTACAATAAAATTTAAAAACAACAATAAAAACACCAAACAGCATTGTGTAGTTGGAAGGACTAGAATTTTAGAGTCAAAGTCAGTTTCAGAGCCTTGGCTTAATCACACTTTCTAAGGCTTCTTGACTTATCACTAACATTGACAAAAATATATAGTTGGAAAAGTAGTACACACCTTGCAGGGTTGCTATGAGAACTTGATGAGGTAGTACAAAAATTTAGCATAGTGCCCTGTACGAAAGTACGTAAACATGTAAGCTAGCACTGTGCCTGGCAACTAATAGTGACTTAACAGTTTCTTCTCTCC